>NW_022988007.1:2219618-2414618 GCF_902827165.1 Trematomus bernacchii | reverse complement strand
GGAAAGATAAGACTTAATTAAAATGATATCTGCCTGGGATGCTACAAGTCCTGGCTGTGTACACATCCTAATGGTTTTTAAATTAAAATCCCTCCCTGACCTCAGCAAAATCTTAGATATGTGGTCTTAATTAGAGTTACGGCTACGGGGAGGGGGTGGGCTAAGCACCCCCCCAAGCCACCCCCCCTCAGTCGATTGAGGCTGCAACATTTGGTCCTGTGATATCTTGTTAACACCTTGCAGGCACCTGCTATCAATTCACCGTGAGGATAAAGACGGTTTAACAACAGCATCAAGAGAAAGAAGGAAGACGTGCAGTTCTGCAGCGGTGTTTAGAGGATAGAATAACAGTGCAATCCATTTCAATCCATGCCATGTGCATTATGTTTTTGGCTATCATTGTTCCGCCTTACAGCGGGTCAGGTACATCCAGTGACCTCGCCAAAGCTCCACCAGCGAGGGGGCCAAGCATGCAGAAATGACAAATTAGAATGGCATTGTTTGTTGCACGGCCCACATGAATCACTCGTGATGCATCACAACCATGAATAGGGAGAGAGGAAAAGCTAAACTAGGTGACCTAAATCAACCAGCCATTTTATAAAATAGAAGGTGGACATATTGATTTTAACATGCTCAAATGAACAAAGCCATTTCTCTTAAATCACCTTATTTTTGATAGCTTGCAGCCGTACACAGTCCGGCTCATCCTGGCAGATATTGTTTCTCATTTATCTCACTTATACATGCAGTGACATTCACATAATTTCTTACCGCGACGCATTAACAGCAGACCCTGGGTGGTTTATTCAAACAATCCCTGCTAATCTTCATTCATATCATGCAAGGATGGGCAGAGCTAGCAGACAATGGACCAGCCTCTGACCAAAGCAAGCTAATACCCGAGCAAAAACACGGGCAGACTGAATAAAGAGCGCTCACTCAATGGATTCAGTCATCTGCAGGAGCTCAGACTGCACTGGCACACGGACACTAATGTTATGCAACTTATTCATGAGAGGCTGACATTCTGAGGTCAGTCTGCAAAGGTTTTGTGAAATGATTTTGAAATGAGAAATAATTTGTTTGTGGCAATTGCAGGAAGTAGACCCATCACATTCTCTTGTGTTAGTTAATTGCTAAATGTATTCCCGTAATTGAGCTTTGTATGAGGTGAGTTTGTGTTAAGGATATTTTTGAGTTTGATCATTAAATATCAAAAGCATCATGAGTCTCTACAGTTATTCAGGTATCTATCCATCACCAATTTCATTTATTCATTCTCCACAGAAACATTGAACAACCGGTTTCTCTTAGAACTAACTGTTCTCTGATCAGTGTGTCAGCCTGGTGAACTAACTGTTCTCTGATCAGTGTGTCAGCCTGGTGAACTAACTGTTCTCTGATCAGTGTGTCAGCCTGGTGAACTAACTGTTCTCTGATCAGTGTGTCAGCCTGGGGTTCAGTCCACAAATCAGGATATTTTAACAATTAAAAAGACCATCACTTATTTACATTCTAAAATAAAAGTCCATTCGTCAAATTCTTCTTCACTGAAATAAATCTTATTTTACAATATAAAATATTCAAATACCACCAATCATTTTGATGGCAAAAAACCTGTCAGTGTCTCTTATTCAGACATCTCTATCATCTGGAAACTTCCCAGTAAACACAATTATTCCTGTCACAAGGACAATCTTGTGCAACCATTCTTCGAATAAATCATAAACTCAGTTTGTGCCTTCATAACATCCAACCTGTAGAAATACTGCAGGTCATTCACAGCAAACCCACACCAACATGCACAATTGTGGTGTCTCGTCAAATGTGTTGGTTGTGTTTGTTTTATGTCTGTCATTTCATGTTTAGTCAGGTATTTATGTCGAGTCAGGTTTTCATGTTGCTTCACGTCATGTCAGGTCTGTCTATTTATGTCTGTCGTCTCTAGTTAAGTCCCCGTGTTTCATGCCGGGTCTCGTTTTCCATTTCCTGTTTTATTTTGTACTTACCTCTTGTCTCTCATTTCAGGCCCTGTTACTTCCTCCCTTTGTGTGTTTTCCCGCCATCGTCAGCGTCTGCCCCGCCCCTGATTGTTTCCACCTGTTCCCACTCACCTCATGTTTAAATAGTCCGTGGCCGTTTCTCAATGTCGAGTATAGCTGCTGCAGAGCCACTATTTCAAGTATACTACGTCATCGAGTGGTGCCGAATGCTGGGCATTTAAACAGTCCTTCGGCGCCACTCGATGACGTAGTATACTTGAAATAGTGGCTCTGCAGCAGCTTGACTCGACATTGAGAAACGGCCCTTGTCTCCCCTTGTCTTGTGCCAGTTCGTCTTGTTTCAGTGTGCTTCACATGTCCAGAGACCCAGCGTGTTACCAGAGAGGAGAGTTACCAGAGAGGAGAGTTACCAGAGAGGAGAGTTTTGTTTGTTAGAAACCAAGAGCTTTATTTTGTCCTCGCAGGAGTGATCTTTTGTTTGAACTTTGTTTATTTCTTCTCATTAAAAAGTGAGTCGTTGCAATTGAGTCCAGTATTTTCGTACCTCGTTCTAAGAGTAACCTGCCATTTATTTCTGAATGTTGGTATGGTTGGGTGAATATTGACCAGTTAGAGTGAAATAGAAAGATGTGGACAGAATAAAGACAGTAAAGGATAGTGAAACGGTTATTTTGTTTGGAGTCATTTCTCTAAGAGCGGATGTCTTTGTGGCCAATATTAACAATAGGAACAATAGCAGCAACCAAACTAACTAACTTTCTCAAATGATAACTTCAGAAGAATTTGGAGACCTTGATCACAGATGAAATAGAAACAAAAGTGCTTTGTTATTTATCTTTAATTTTCTGAAGTGTGTGACTGACGATGGCCTTTGAAAGCAAAGTGATTGCTTCTGTTGTCTGAAAATGTGTTTTTGTAATCAAATAGCAAGTTGATCCAGGGCTGCTTTATACTGTGCAGCAGCTAAAGTGCTCCTGGCATGAAGAGCTGCACATGATTCCAACTTTGATCTGAGATAAGTACATCTGCCTCAGAGTTATCAGACAGCTTTAATCAAGGCGCCTTAGTCACAGCATGGGGAACAGAGGCGGTGTGTGTTTCTGCCTTCACATGCAGGCTTGCTCTTTCTCTGCTCTCCAGGAGCTGAGCAGGTCTTTGTCACATCTGATCTGCTCCACACCTCCCGGCTCTCTCTAATGCTGCGAGATGTTGCAAAGTCACTCAATGTATGCATGGCCTGAGGACATGAATCATTTAAGAGGCTGGTACTCTTAAATGATTTGAATGTTCCGACAGCCTGTGTTATCAATAGGTGTACTATTCTCCATGCTCCCAGCAGATATGCTGATACACTCAGAGGCTCCTCCAATGACCTCTGCACCACCTTCCATTGTGTGTGTGTCTGAATTCAATTACACACGGCATTGATATAAAACATGTGTGTCAGGGTCTTAACTGTGCCTTTCATTTCTACAACTTTTTGATCCAATCCGTCAATATTTCAACTATTTGTAGCAGCTCTAATGAGTACAAGTCATGGACATTAAAGCTGCTTTAAAGTCAAGCTAAATCCTCCTGCATTAATGAGAGCCTAATATGAAAGGCATAAACAAGGACTGTGTGTGTGTGTGTGTGTGTGTGTGTGTGTGTGTGTGTGTGTGTGTGTGTGTGTGTGTGTGTGTGTGTGTGTGTGTGTGTGTGCGTGTGTGTGTGGGGGGGGGCAAATCCGGCTGAAAGCGCATGCAAAGAATATATATATGTTTATTATACGGTTACATGCTGATTTACAGAGGCACGTTGCCCACAGCACAACGCATCTCAAATTTGACTTTCTTTATTCAAAATGTCACTTCTTTTTTTTGATTGTTTTTCCAGAATGTGGCTTTTCTTTTTAAATCCTTTTGTGACATTCTCACTGAAGAGACTTACAATTATTTGCCCTACACTTCTGCTTTCAGTCGTAGTTAATCATGAAGTTATTATTACCTTATCCGATACTAATCCAATGCAGAGGCAATAATGTAATATAATACATTATTTTATATATATGATATATTTATATATGTATTTTTATATAGTCTTAAAGTGACAACCGGCCCTTTGAGTGCAACCATAATGCTGATGTGGCCCGCGATGAAATTGAGTTTGAAACCCTTGCTTTAACTCTTTAATAATTTACCTTTGCATTATTACATTACTTTATTTCAATGTCATTAAAAAGAAGGCAGTTGTTTATGTCGCACACATCCGTCCGGGCACAATTCAATCTGGGATTGTTGCTCTGTAAATGGTTTGTGTAATGATGGCTTGGTGATGGCATTCCAGCAGTTACCTAGGGGGAAAGCCTAATATGTTTATGGAGCGTGTTAGGACAAAGAGATAAGACTAATGAAAAGCGAAATGATCTGGCAGTATTTCGTTATTTTCACAAAACAATTTCACAACATCTTCCTCAGTAAACAATGATTGCATCAACATTAAATGACCTAACGTTACAGGTCATTTACTTGAACTCTTATGAGTAAAGAGTCACTGGTTACTGTTCACAAATACAGACGTCTAGGACAAAAGAGTCAACATGGCCACCATCTCAGCCCTAATGTCAGCCTCATCAACTTTAAATTGTTCATTTGTATGTACGCAAATATAGCCGTCTTTAACCCTAAGGTTATAAACAATTTAGATCTGAAGTGAGGGAACAGCCGGTAATGCTTATTTAGGCAGAAACTGTCATCCAGAGATGGATCCTGCTCACTTCAAGGTGAATGCATCTGAATAAGCAATTTCCATTCAAATATTAATCACATGAAACTAATACCTCGGGATGGAATGAATCTACCACTCAGATCATATTTGACAGTGACATATGGATGGCCGTTTTGGAACGTTTTTGGGGGAATGTGTACAAGATGAGGTAATATTTAAAAATAGGTCACACACAATATTAAATAGCTAATAGTGCAATTTCCACACCAGCCGGGGTCCATCAGACAGTGATATTAATGGTTAATTATTCGTCCTATTTGCCCTAAAATGAATATATGCATAAGTCCCCATGAGGATTTTTAAAGTTTGTAAAAGCCCACTCTGTCTTCACTGCTGGTTTTCTCTGCATTGAAAGATACTGCAATGTTCCACAGTGTCTTTGTGTGTTCAGGTGGTGCCCTTGGTAGCCACAAGCAACCAAACCAAGGTAATGAAAGCCCTTATGCAATGCACACTTAAGTTACACATTTCTTTCTATCCTCTGCTTACATATTTTCCTATGTGTATTTGAAAGTTTTTCCACAACATAATGATAATTTCCCTGTTTCCAGGGAGACATGTGATGCATGTCACACACCTCTCTTTTAAAAAGTATTTGATGGAATCAATGTGCTGCAAAATGTGCAGAAAGCAAGAAATATTCAGTCAATGCAGTTATGGATTAAGTTAGCTCACTAATATTATTGATTTATTTTATAAAGCACGGTTCAAACGTCTGTTTAACCAATACATCTGCCAGACAAAAGTGGCGTTGGATACCACAGATTATTTCATAGTGGGAAAGAGCAAATTATATAAATTAAATTAACACATGTTTGACCATTTAGGGTATTGTTAAGATACTTTAGCATATTCAACAACATTTTATATTGCTAAATTAGAAAGTAAGTAGACTGTTATAATCTAATATGTATCCTCAGTTGATTATTATAATAAAGTGTTACTATTGTGTATTATTAGTGCTATAACCAGGGAGGCTGTGGCTCAGTGGTTAGTGTGCTGGACTTCGAATCCCACTGCAGTCAGCATATCGTTGTGTCCCTGAGACACTTCACCCCAAATTGCTCCTGTGGGGATTGTCTACAGTACTGAGTGTATGTAAGTCGCTTTGGATAAAAGCGTCTAACAAATGACATGTAATGTAATGTAATGTAATGTAATGTAATAACTAGGGCTGTCAAGTTAACGCGTTAATAACGCGTTAACGCAAAAAAAAATTAACGCCACTAATTATTTTAACGCGATTAACGCATGTGTATTTTTTGTCCTCGGCCGCCGTAGTTTCAGAGCGCATCGAGTTTAAAATACCATCTACAAGCTGATGCTGACAGCCCCGCTCCTGCTGCCCGCTTGTGGCAGACCACACTTCCACGCTCACCGGCAGGCCCGGACTGGCCATCGGGAGGACCGGAAGGGTGTGTGTATGTGTGGCGCGAGCGAAGCACACCTTACGTGTTGTTGTTAGCATCTGGTGCTAGCTAGCTGAGCTAACGGATATAAGGAGCTGTTTCAATGAAAACAGAGGAGCGACATTTCACCGACAACTGCGCCGAGCACTTGACTTTATGCAGGTAGCCAGACAGCACACTCAGCACGGATAGTGCCGCAACACAGCTCATACACACAGGCATATATGCCTTGAGCTGCACATAGCTCCAACAATCCTCCACATTCACACACACACACACACACACACACACACACACACACACACACACACACACCACACACACACACACACACACACACACACACACACACACACACACACACACACACACACACACACACACACACACAGTATTGTATTATTGTATGAGAGAGGTTCCAGGTTGAATTGAGGCGAATATTTGTAATGTTCAGAGGTTGTTGTGTTTAATATTCATGAGAATATTTGTCATTGTTCAAATGATAATAAACAAACATATAAAGCATAGTTGTCCACTCATATGTTGATAAGAGTATTAAAAACTTGAAAAATATCCCTCTAAGGTACATTTAGAACAGATAAAAAATGTGCGATTAATTTGCGATTAATCGCGATTAACTATGGACAATCATGCGATTAATCGCGATTAAATATTTTAATCGACTGACAGCCCTAGTAATAACCCATATCTAGCCAGATCTATGCAGAAGCATTAGCCAAATGTCTGAGGCCTCCCTGCCCACACAGAAGGAACAAATAAAAACTGCATACATACATATATGTAGTAAAGCAATGTCAATACTTGGTCCAAATTAATTCATTAGCACCTGCTAAAAACTAGCCTTAGCTCCCCAATCCTAATTCTCTGCGGCTACCACTGACAAACATGAAGCACCTAAAAGTGTTCTTGGTTTACCAAAAACCAAACGTGTGTTGGGGATCTGTTTTCTGTAATCCATCCATTTAATCTAACTCTGACTGTAGTAAATATATATATATATATTGGGTGGTCTGTAATGTAAAACACAATACACAGTTGGTCATGTATAACATACTATAACAAGGGTACAAATTAAAATCAGTGTTAAATAAGATGATTGTCTGCTACTGCCACACTTTAACACGTGCACACTGAATACATGTGGCTTACAATATAAACATATAACAACTTGGATGCTTATGTCCTTGAAAGCTTGTGTGAATTTGGGTTACAACCACCATTCTTTATGTTTTTGGTAAGGGTCATATTTTCTTATGAGATCAACTGATTGTGCAAGCTTCAGCCAGAGTGAAACAGAAGAGTGAAAACTTGAAGGAAACATTTTGAAGAAGTGTTCTGCAGGAGTGCTGCTGACTATGCCACATACTGTGTGGGTGAGGGAAACTTTTTAGCTGAAAGTAATTAAAAGCTTTTTGCACACATCAATGCCCGAGGACAGGGTATGTGGGCTTGTGATTATATTTACTGAAAAAGAAAAACAGCAACTAGTACCTGGATTACACAGATCTTTATATAATGGAGGCAATACAGACAACGTACATAATTGCAAATGATTTCACCAGGGACAGTGTCTTATTTTTGCTTTCTCCCATGTACCATTGCTGTCTCATGTGTAAGGCATTTCAATCTGCATGTGTACTGCACCGTGTCACTAAGCATGACCTTGAACTATAAATAGCTGTGTGCATTATGCTGTGCACAAATGGCAATTATCAGGGCATTGCTCAGCAAGTTCTCAACCTGCAACACGTCTTTGTGCCTGGTGTGTGTGTGTGTGTGTGTGTGTGTGTGTGTGTGTGTGTGTGTGTGTGTGTGTGTGTGTGTGTGTGTGTGTGTGTGTGTGTGTGTGTGTGTGTGTGTGTGTGTGGAACAATTACAAAACCATTAGCTGTGATGATCTGTTTGGAGACATGCACTGTCACTAAACTCTACTTAGTATAACTCAAATACCTGAAATATAGAAACATGAAGAAACATGTTCACCTTGACAATACAGCATTGACTAGTACGCAGTGCTTTCAGTAAACGCTGCGAATGTTTCGTCAAGATAGTGACTATTTCTGAATGCTGCATGTGTTGTCGAGTTGGTGAAGATGTTTCTTCATCTGCATGTGTTTTGGCACATTGTGTTTTTATATTTGCACTGTTTTTGAAAGTACAGCGCATTTCTCCTAATATAAGTGTGTTTGGCTTTTGTAGCACGTTTGTGAGGATCAGCCACCGTAAAACAAGGTCAGAAACTCATTTTGTCCATAGTTACTGTAGTAAAGGAATTTTTCTTTTCTGGTTCTAAAATTAAAAAGATAAATGTGAAATAAAGACATGCATGAGACATGCTCGTGTCATGCTAGGGGTTATTGCCCTGTAGTCACACACATGAAGCTGCAATGTTATCGAAGGCTACATACAGGCTGACTCATGTCTTGTGTTCTCTCTCTGTCTCGCTTTAAAACTATCTTCCAGCTAACATTCAGTGAGAAACATGCAGAGCTGCAATATTTGTTTACTACATGGATAATTGCATTTACGAAGTTGACAAATTATCACATACGAGAATCAAACAGATTAAGTAATTATAGACATCGAGACTTCCACTGAGAACCAAAATCAAGATTGCTGATTTTTACTAATCTCCATATTTAATTAACTTAACTCAATAAAAGGTGATTGCTTTCCTGCTTATGTCCCAACAACACCAGCAAACGGCTCACTGGGGCTTTTTGATTCAGCCAGGGCCTTTTCTCTGGCCAACCAATTTCTGCTCTCACTGTAAAAAAGTCTGGAGGGCACAATTACAACTGGCAATGGAAAGGAAAATGTTGGCATTGAGAAGAAAAATGAGGAGTAATCTCACTCATTTTTCTTATCTGCGGAAGTCCAAGAAGCATGAGAGGGTACAGTATTTCCCCAGATAAAGCACAAATGATATTCCACCCACACAAACAGCAGCACAAAACAGACTTTACTATCTTCAACATCCCTATTGGTTTATTCTGATTTTGCAGAGGGCCAAAGTATTTTCTTACCCATCTCTGAGTCAGGTGGATTTGGCCTTTTGTTAGAATGCCACATTTTATTGTGATTATCTTCAATATTATTTTATCATCCTCATTCCTGGTCTCTCAGCAGTGAAAGTACTCAGAGATAAGGCAGTGCAGGTCCAATGATTGAAGACATTTGTAATGGCATGACTCGATTAATTCCACACACTACGTCTTGATTAACTCAGCATAACCAGATGGGATTTGGTCAATAGGGATGATTGCATGAAGTAGATATGCTCATTCAATTCATTATCTCCCTGTTCCCTTTTCTCACGGGCAGAGCAGGTCTTTTCCAACATCAAGATATCAGATGCATTAAGCTTCAGATTTGAAGACTTCATATTAAATTAGTTGAACTATTTAAAAAAGAAAAATCAGTTATGAAATATTTTCGCCAGTTGATTGAGCTAGATTAAACTTCCCTGTGAAGCATACAAGCAGCAGGCACATCTATTTGTTGGAAACTTAAATTCTTCCTGAGACCTATGTCAGGGCCGGTGTGTTGCTCTGAATGGTTTTACAGAGAATATAGAAATATTGCAATAGTGCGCATTGCATTTTCACTATGACTGTAAGAGAGACGAGTGAAAAGGCTAGGAGGATGGATTTTTTTTTTTTATCAAAAGCTACACAGAAGACAAATATAAAGCATTCAGCTGCTTTTGGCCTTTCATCACTAAGCCCTGGGAAGTGGCATAAAGACGGCTCAAATGTGGTGTTTAATGTGTGTTGAAGGACAACACAAAAACCTATAATAACCAATAATAAAAATTGTGCACCGCCCTGAGAAGGGACGCACGTCTGCTCTCTGACAGGGTGGCACGCAGCGCGTCTGCATCGAGCACCACACCCAAATACAACGCCTGTTGGCGAGGTATGGGGGTGCTCCTTTTCCAATTGATCGCAAAACCTAATTTGGTTAGGTGTGTGATCAACTGTGCTGTGCAAAACATTGCCTGTTCCCGGGACCCCGCCATGACTATGAGGTCGTCTATGTAAAAGAAAACTCTCATGCCGTGTGCGTGCATCGGTTGAAGCGCTGTGGCCACACATTTGCTGAATGTGCGTGGGGATAGGGAATAGCCGAACGGCAGCCTGTTGTACTCGTAGGCTGTTCCCTGAAAGGCAAAACGCAGACACTTTCTGTGCTCTGGAACAATTTCCACATGAAAGTACGCGTCTTTCAGGTCGATGGTGGTGAACCAATCGCCTGGCTGCACAAGCCCTAGTAACTGTTTCACAGTTAACATGCGGAATTTCCTGCAGGAAATATGACGATTCAGGCCACGGAGATCTAGAATAGGTCTGAATTCCCCTGTTTTCTTGAGAACCAGGAAATACATGGAATAAAGACCCCTTTTCTCTGTGCTGAGGCTGCACAACAGACACAGCCTGTTTCTGCACCAGAGCCTGAATCTCTGCTGAGAGGAAACCCATCTCCTCCTGGGAAGACAGATTTACCTCCCGCATGCCCATAACAGGAGGTGGGACGCTGCAAAACTGGAGTAGATAACCCCGTTTCAGCGTCCTGTCCATCCACCCTATTAGTACACAGCTGAGTTTCCATTCCCCATAACATTGTGTTAATGGGCAAGCCCTCAGCTGTGGGGCCGCAGCTATAAAGCTGTGATACTCTCTGATGACCCGCTCCGCCGCAAAACTCCCCGTAAAGGGAAGATTTGCCCGTGGGGGGTCGAAACAGAAAGGGCCGATTATATATTGAGGACCCTGAACGCACGATATGACAACGATATGTTAACATAATCTCACCAAGTGTGTCATGGTCTACAGATCTGCATCGTGGATGAACAAACTTTTTTACAAAACATTTTGGAAAAGTCCCCTCCCCTTCTCACTTATGTCCACCATAGATAAGAATCAGAAACAGAAATAATTTAATAATTCAAGGGGATGTTTTTTTTTGTAACAGTTGTTGCATTTTAGAATGAACAAAACTAAATATAAATGATATATAATATATTATATAAACGTAAAAAACTAAGATTGATCTTGTGCGGGTGTGAAGTCCACATAGCATCTCTTCCCCAGGGCTCATCTCCAACACTTCTGCAGCCTGATGTTTTGTGGTTATTTTTAGCTAAGCTCAAAAACCTCTTGAGCTTGCAGTGACTTACACTTTCTCTGAACACACTTTAAAAACATTTAATTCCCTGCTTTATCACCTCATTTGCCGATGACTCCTCGCTACTTCCCCGGCCGGTTGGGGATACAAGAGAGCAGCTCTAGATCTGCACTCTAATGAGCACACCTTTCTCTTTTCAAGTGATTATACTCTGTTGTGTAATGGAAGCTTCAAATGAGGAACAAAGCGAGTCTATTCCAAACTGAAAATGTTTACTATATATCATTGTAACGGTAGTAGACGGGGGAAGAATGCACTCGACAAACTCGTATTAATTTCATACATAAAACCGGAAAACAAAGAGCAGGATACATATTTGCACTTCAAAAGAAGCATTTCCTGTCAAACATTTCACCTTTGACTTTTTTCAGGAAGCAAATAAACAAATTAATTTACTGCTTTAAATCAAAGAAGTTACAACATACTCCTGTTTTAAAGGTCTAATATCATGCTATCTTTAGGCAATAGCATAGGTCTCAGATATATCAAAATATATAAAAAACATGTCTATGAAGTGTTTTGCTCAAAATACCAAACAGATCGCCTCATATCCCTCTATTTCAGCCCTGTTACTAAAGTGCTGATTCTGGGTATAAAGCTTTAAAAAAAAAAAAAAAAGGGGGCGGAGCTTATAGAGAGCCTAAGTCCCTCCCTTTCCGGTGGAACACCATGGGACCTTATTTCGGAAAAAATATGTATGGTAGTGAATGTCGAGAGAGAAATTATTTTTTGATCCCGTTTGAATTGTTGTGTCTCGTCAAATGTATTAGTTATGTTTATGTGTTATGTTTCACGTCATGTCATGTCTGTCTTATGTCATTTCATCTCTAGTTAAGTCCCCGTGTTTCATGTCATGTCTCGTTTTCCATTTCCTGTTTTATTTTGTACTTAACTCTTGTCTTTCATTTCAGGCCCTGTTGCCCTTTGTGTGTTTTCCTGCCCTCGTCAGCGTCTGCCCCGCCCCTAATTGTTTCCACCTGTTCCCACTCACCTCATGTTTAAATAGTCCTGTCTCCCCCTGTCCTCTGTCAGTTCGTCTTGTTTGTTTCCATGCATGGTTGTGCCAGGCTTCAACAAAGAGAGGATCATTTCCAGTCTAGTCAGGTTTTGTTATTTTGTTATTTTTGTAAACTTAAGTTGATCTTAAGTTCTCTTTTTGTTACGCTTGTTTTTTCCTTCTTGAGAGCGTTTTTTGTTAAATCCAGTACCTACTCTGTGAAGAGGGATTTTCTGTTTTCTTGAAATTAAAAAAACATTTTTTGCTACATTCAAGACTGTCTCTGGGTCGTGCATTTGGGTTCTCCAGTTTGTGTTAAGGTCGTGACATGAATTGTGCCATGAATTACACATATGTGACCTGCTCCATCGAAATCAGTCGCATTGACCCGAAGACACATTTTGAGTTGTATACACTGTTGGAAAGAGGAGATTCCCAGCTTTCTAATGATATCAGGATTGTTTTTGTACTCCAAATATTAAGCAAGGTATGTCACATTATATAATGACTGTCACCGAGTCATCATTTTGAGAAAAAGGCCTTTAAAGTTTCCTCTTCTCTGGAATCTATCGATCTGATTGATTATTAGCGGAGCAAATGATCAAAATAGTCTGGAGGGAAAATATTTTCGTTTGGATTACTGGTCTGGGGGAAGCTCGCGAGTGTGTGTGCACGTGTGTGTGTGTTTGTGTATTTTTGCGTTTGTGTGTATTGTGTTTATTTCCCGGGGTAAACACTCACAAGAAACACCGGCTGTTGTTATGCTTGCTGTGACGTCAAGTTACTCCGTTCTCCGCTTGTAGTTATGCCGTTTCAAGCTTCATAGTTGTATTTATCATCTGAATTTGCCGAAACAAGTTTAATATTCTGAAAGCCAAGACTTTGTTTATTTGAAATCAGATGAAAACAAACTGTAACGGACCCTGCCATGTTATATATGATTACTATACGCCTTACATTCATAATATCAGCGGGAGGGAGGGGGGCGGCGCTGAGGAACAGCAGAGTGCGACTGAGAGGTGCCTGTCTTCTTCCCTTCACAAGCTTCAAAAATGTATTTATCGTGTGATTTTGGAAATAAAAGTTTCATATTCTGAAAGCCAAGACTTTGTTTATTTAAACAAAACACCCGAACCCCGAAAAACTATTTTTTTACGCAAATCCACGTTTATTTTGAAATGAGCCGTTGCGACTTCCGACTGATTTCGATAGAGCAGAGGCCTGTACTACGAAGCTGGTTCAACCTAACCTGGATATGTTTGAGTTAGCTGGTTGGCCCAATCCAAAACATACGCGCTCTCGCTAAGCTGTACTACGACGCTGGTTATCAACTTGATCGCTCAAGCCAGCCGTGTCCTATCTAGTTAGGTGCACGTTCACATGAAAGGGATGGTATTTGGAGCATTCGACTAATCACAAACATGGACAAGCGTACTGACAGCGCAGCGTCATACTTCCTGAATGAAAAGTGAACTTTAATATTAGTCAAATATGAAGAAGTTAAACTTTAAACATCCATGACTTAAACACTTTATCCAGGATCAAAGCCACATAGCTGCACCTGCAAGGTGAATACTTCTGCATACAGTATGTGACACTGTGAGTGTTGCACAGCCAGATACGGCTCAAGAAGCTGACTGAAATAAGGAAATATATGATACATTATGATGTGATATGATATGAATGATAATGGGACACATCGACGTCTGCACTCACAGTGCCGCGGACTGTACGTAATGTTACTCTGATCTGGTTACTTATGTTGTGGCAGATATTTAAGTAAGCTTTCTTAACGCTAATGTTATAATAGTCAGATTGCTCTGAAGATGGGAGGGGATATTCTATTCATTTTCACGTTCACACAGTCAGTTGATTTTTGCCGGCCGTCTTTCCTGCAACAGCAGTTTTTCTGTATTTCCTCTATCCTGTAATATGACTTGATAGCTTTAAACTCCGCACACGGAGCTCTGATTGGTCAGCAGGCGGTGCTTTCACTGAGTTGATCTCTTAGCCTGCAACCTAACCTGCTCCGGAGGAGGTTAGCCGCTCAGCAAGAGAACCAGAACCAGCGTCGTAGGACCGGAAAGCCCGAGTTTTCCCTGAAGTTAGCCGGCTAAGCGAAAATCCGGCTTCGTAGTACAGGCCTCTGGTCACATATGATGTTTGTCAATTAAAAAAAATAATTTCCAAGTCAAGAAAGTCACAGTTTGTCGTAAAACTGTTGACATATAAGACTATGAAAATATGCAACTAGAAAGACCACAAATCCAAGAGTCGCGTAAGTGATGTCATAACTCGTTTAACACTCACCGAAACCTTGTACAGCTGGTCCCGCATGCTGGCTC
Organism: Trematomus bernacchii; assembly: GCF_902827165.1. NCBI lineage: Eukaryota > Metazoa > Chordata > Actinopteri > Perciformes > Nototheniidae > Trematomus > Trematomus bernacchii. The sequence goes on along the minus strand of NW_022988007.1, from coordinate 2,399,887 downwards.
TTACGGAACCGACCTTCTGGGTGTATTTCTTTAACAGACGAACAGGAGGGTCCGGCTTCTTTTGTGAATTTATAAAACTAATTGTGTCATGTCAAACTCAGAACCTCTTGGTTAAGCAGATACACCTAAAGCTGTGCTCACTTCCCTCTCTGCTCTGACCTGTGCTGACCAACAGGGTTGGAGAAATGTTTTCTCAGTCCTTCAACTAGTTGAGAAGTTAACCCACCCCCAATGAGACAACACTTCACAAGAGGTGTTTAATTACCCTTAAAAATCATACATATGTAGTTACTGGCTATGAACATGTGGCATCATTAAAAACTCTACTTCTCTTTGGCTTTTTATCCAATTAATGATAGCACACCTCAACATAATCAGTGTCAGTTATTTATAACTTTAGTAAGTTGAAAAGGTGGATCAGATTTCTAAGGACTCGGACTTAATGAACAGATGTATTGTTGACTTTAGGGAAGATAAAATGCTTTAAAACCCCAACCATAAATAAAAGTTTATACCTTTTTTAGATTAAATAATTCCATGTATAGCTATTTTCTGCCGTGGCTGAGGACAGTTGAACCTGTCCCTGCAGCATCTAAAGACTGAAGAATCATGACTGTGTTTATTTTGAGGAGGGGTTTGGAGGAATTGGGACAGGTGGGTGTCTTGCTTAAGACGTGCATGATTCATTACAACTTTGGATATAATTTCATAAACATATATTTATCTGTCAGCTGAGAGACAGGGAGTCCTTGACAATATGTCTGTTGCTGCCGGTCGTAAACACATGAGGTCACCAAACTCTACAGTGGGGCTTCCTTTGTCCATAAATATCCCAATGCTCCCTCTCTCAAGTCAACTGATGATGAATATCCGGCCTTACCCTGAAACCACTGAGTGGCAATGATGACTAATGTCAGCGGGAGAGGAAATGTAGAGCCACAATCCCTCACTGTCACAAAGTCAGCCTCACCCGGCCATCCTTCCTCCATCAGCTCAGCTGTGTTGCCTGTGATGGCCTCAGCCACACAGACACACTGCACCCTCACCTCCAGTAGGTTTGCTTCATTTCAGTTGCAGTCAACATTTAACACCACACATTTGATTTAAATAGTAAACACTTTATTTGCATGTAACCTGACATTATTTTGTTTATTTTTTGTATAGCAGATGTAGCAGCTTATTTCAGACTCCAGCTTACAGCTTCCTGCCTGCTACCTGCCTGCTACCTGCCTGCTACCTGCCTGCTACCTGCCTGCTATACCTGCCTGCTACCTGCCTGCTACCTGCCTGCTACCTGCCTGCTACCTGCCTGCTACCTGCCTGCTACCTGCCTAAGACCAGGGTTGCATTCGAATAGTCCATTTAGCTTAGGAACCTTCCTAACGGAGTGAAATGACCCGGAAGTCCCTCAGTGGCAGCCATGATAAGTGCCGTTCGAATTCTCTAAATTAAAAGGAAAGGAGGTTTCAAACTTCCTTTATAACCTCCTTTAGCTTAGGAACCACTGGACCTCCCTAACCGAAAGGAGAGGAGAAAATGCTGCCCCACAATGCCTTGCGGCCGCAGCATTTGCCGTCACACAACAGTCGGCCGTTCACGGAAACAACCGATTATGAACGAGAAATGATATCATGAAAGTTACGGTGCTTATTAAGCATTTTAAAACGTATGTGGTAAGTTGCCAAAGTGCTTTGTTTTGAACGTTCATCAGTATTATAATCAAAAAGAGAAATATGAACGTTAGTTTTTACTGAAATGATCAAATAAAGTCAACATTTCACAGTCTTTACTGAGCTGTGTGGGGTTTGTTCAACTTTTAAAAGATGTTTGAATGGTGATATACACAGTGATAGATGTTAAGGACTAACCGTTATAATAAATACATTTGTATTGATTTTAAGATCTTTTCATACAATCATACGTATTGGGATCATTTGTATTAATGTGGACCGGAGGGAGAGGGTGACAGTTTCACTTTCCTTTTTTATTTCAATTCCAACTTTGGTCATGAAGAATATGTTTCTCTGTTGTCCCCGTTCATAAAGCATAACAGCATCAGAGCACGGTGCAGAGTCTCTAGATGAGTTTACAGTAGTCCCTCGTTCTTATTAAACATCCATGTTGTAGTCCGCTGTATAGAAAACTGTAGTTTCCATAGTTTCCCCACAGCAGCAGGCGCACATTTATGACCTCTGCTGGCGCATCATAAACACGTCGGATAGTGAAAGTGCAGTCGGATTCTCTAAAGTGCCGCAGTCTCTTCTCCTAAATCCTTTTGAATTCTCCTATCCACTATCCCTTAACCCCATGACGTTTCACTCCGAGGTCAAGGAATAGACGATAGGGTTAGAACTTAGGAGCTGTTTTTTTGGAGTATTCGAACGCAACCCAGCATCTGGGAATGTTAAGCCCTTCCACTATTTTCCAAGAGGGCGTTGCCAGATTTTCAATTTCAGGATTTAACCAGGAGATGGCGCTTCATTCACAAAAACAGAAAGACAACTTTTCATGGACTTTCAGTTTTGTTTAGAAGAGCATTTGAACACATCAATATTTTAGATCAAATAAAGTATATCTAATCTTGTAATTCAATAATATATAGTCTTTATATATTAAATAATCATAATAATAATGTAAATGTTTACATTACACTTCTTTATTATTTCTACAATTTCTCCAGGACCAAAGGGGAAATGGCTGCTACAAAATTATTACACTTTCTAGCATAAGGATAAGCGAAAAGGTGTTATAGTTTCATCTTTGTAATATAATTCATTCACGTCCGCTGTTAATTGTTGCGGCTGCATACCAACTGAAAGGAATAAATGTTTTTGATTTAAATTACAATCGGAATCACCTGTAATTAATTTTTCATGTTTCAGATGAGTAAGTACGAGAACAGGCTGTCAGGAATACTTGTCAAATTAGCCCTCATTGGCATTAATTGGATTCACTACACCCAGTAGTAATTATTTTTTCTTTCCCCCCCAGTGTTTTGCAGAGCTATCTTAAGATGTGAGCTAATTTCATGTACACAGATATGCCATTGATATCAATGGTGCATAGGAACATTTCAATTTAATGAGAAGCAGAAGAGTCACTTACTAAGAGAGGGAGATAAAAGGAAACTTGTTTTCTGTTACCAATTAGATGCATTGTAAAGCATTGCCCCCTCCCATCTCCTCACTCTTAAGTGCATTTGATCTTCAAACAGCATGTTTTGCTCCAAGTGAAGGACACTTATCCTAGCAACTCTTAGAGACTGTGGGGATCACACAACCTTCGTTGGGAGCGAGGAAAACAATAACACGTCGGGACTGGAAGGAGCCTTGAGAATAAAGATGCTGAATCTTCACCAACTCCACCCTTAGCAAATGCACTGGAGCCTGCTCAGATAAGCTGCTGTCATTTGAAACGCTGCTATCTCCTGACAGTTTGTAGGGCTCAGCAAATATACGGGAGTGATGCCGCTGTTTTCAGGGAGGAAGGATTTTCTGTCTCTTATCAATGACTGGACTAAACTGACATGTAAAAAGGCTTGGGGTCAGAGCCAATCAAACTCCGTCTTTTGTGACAGCATGTTGTTAATTCATTTACTGTCAAAGTTGCTTATATAAGGATCAACATCTGTTCCACAAAAATATAAGTGTAGGAGTTTTCCAACAGCAAACACATTTCCAGAAAAACATGCTTCTAATACAGATTTGTGTTTGGGGAAAGGCAGGATTTGGTTTATTAAAAAAGCACTGCTGAAATCTGTAAGAATGAACAAAATGCATGTTTTATAAACTCACTATAATAGCAGCAGCACTCTCAGGCTGTGTAGACAGATGAGTTGTTATGGTGGGCACTCTTGTGGAAACAAAATTGAAACTAGGAATAAACATGATATTCATTTCCATGTTCTTAAAGAATCAGAAACAAGTTTATTTGCCAAGTAGGTTTACACATACAGGAATTTTCCTTGGTGTACATGGTGCACACATACACACAGTTATAAAATAAAAAGTACAACAAAATAATAGAAAACGATTATATAAAACGATAAAATATATCATGCAAAATGCACTTTTTAATGTCTTTTATACATCAATATGTGTCCCCGGTGTGTAAGGAGACTCACAAAGTGTCAGAAAATAAAACCCTCTCTCTTTTCCTCCGTACCCACATCTCTAAAAACGGGGGAACAATGGAGCTGATCTAGATTTGCTGCCGATATGAGTATGTGTAAAAAAGCCTGATATAAAAGGTACTGTCCTTGTAGCAGTGGCGAGCCGTCAGGGCCCTCTAGGCCCTCTGTGAGGGCCTAAGATATTCCAAAAAATAATATTTAAAAACATTAAAAATATATATATTTTTTAAATATATATTTTTTTAATATTATTTTTGTTATATTTTTCATTAGTTTTACCGAAAAAAAACTTGATTTAATAAAATAACATTTCCAAATAAATAAATCCTTCGAATCTGCCTGTTCAGTCTCTGTTGAATGTGAAGACATGAAAGAAGCTCGTCTGGCCCTCTCTGCGATTCACAGAGGGCCCGCTATAGTAACTGAACGAGAGAGTAATGTCAAATGACAGTACAATTGACCAATCATATCTTACTCTAAATGGGTGGGTTTTATTATCGCGGACTAAATGACAAGTTCCGCCCGCTGTGAAACTTTTCTTGTTTCCATAGCAACAACAACTTCCTGTCAACAGCGTGAACTCGCCTTCAAAATAAAAGCATGCCAAATTACACTTAAGACATACAACTGCAACGAAAGTAACAAACACAATGCAATATCATTTTCAATGTCAAAGAATACAAATTGGGTTCACAGGTGTTGTTTTGTGTGGTAGAGGGTCGCTGTCATTGATGCGTTTTGCACCCTGGGCCGTTGTTTTGATATTCCGCTGAAGTATACGCTGTGACGTAATAACTCTTTTTTTTTCTTTTTTTCGAGGGAAGGGGTGGGGGTCAGAGGGCCTAGGTATAAAGCTCACGGCTCGCCACTGCCTTGTAGTAAACCCGCAAGAGAAAAAGCGTTTGAGCGCCATACTGTTTCAGAAATAATCCTTGATGTGATTTGGAACATGATATGGCGTTTAATCACGGACCCAGAATCAGCACTTTAGTAACAGGGCTGAAATAGAGGGGTATGAGGCATGCTACAATGGGTGATCTGTTTGGTATTTTGAGCGAAACACTTCATAGACATGTTTTTTATACATTTATATATATTTGAGACCTATAATATATGCCTAAAAATAGTATAATAGGAGACCTTTAAGATATAGAAAATGATTTACATTAAATCTGGATATACCAAAAAACGACATTCAGTTTACTATTGCAAAGTACATTTCCAAAGCCAGGGAGAGATGCTCAGGACAACAGCAGTATATCTGGGCTGGGTAACGTGGGCTGTATGAACAGCAGCAGGGCAGATGGAGTGGGACAGAGAGGGAGCCCCCCCCAACCTCACCTCTGACCTCTCTGTAGGGATCCACAGAGGTCACACAGATCATGCAGCTTTTTTCAAATTTCATACAAGCATAAGAATTAGTGATGTGTCGGTCTTTTAAGTGAACGACGGGAGCCGGCTCGCGCCCGCGAACAAGCGTGCTTTTTTTTTCCGTGGTTCTACAATCAGAGAGCTACAAGGGTCTGTAAATGCAATGAAAACAATTGGCCACAGCAAATCATTTATATTAAACATTTTATTTTTACTTTTGAATACTTCAGTACAAAGGATGTATTGAATATTAAGTGATATATGTGTACACATATAAATCATTAGTCAAAACAGGGCTACATTTGATTGAATTATAAAAGGTATATTTCACAGATAAACCTATTAACCCCGCCCCCTTAAAAAAAAACTGCTCTTTTGAACAGCTCTCGCAAAGGAACGGAGCCATAAGATCCAGCTCCCTTCAAAGAGCCATAATTCCCATCACTAATAAGAATAACCACATCAGAATATCACTGGACTCTGTCTATGACACTGAGTACATTCTTTACGTTGATGGTCGCGGGAGGATATATGCAATATAATGTCCGTCAGCAGCTTCAGTCAGGGTTTGGTTTAATCATGGAACCCTATTGTTCAGGCACTGCCACAACGTTTATATATTTTCTATGTATAAATTGTATTCACAAGGCAGGGTGGTCTGTGCGTCTGATCATCAGATCAAGGGGGCGATGGGGAACTCCAGTTCGAAACCCGCTCCCGCCGCCACTGCGTCAGGCCGTTGTGTCCTTGGACAAGACACTTCACCCGAATTTGCTCCTGTGGGTATTGTCCACAGTACATGTATGATATGAATGTGTACTTGTAAAAGCGCCTCGATGACTTCGAGGTGTGAAGATGGCCGGTGTGGCGCAGTGCGCTGTGCAATGATTACCAGATCAAGGGGGTGAAACCCGCCGCCGCTGCGTCTGTAAAGCCGTTGTGTCCTTGGGCAAGACACTTCACCTGAACTTGCTCCTGTGGGTATTGTCCACAGTAGACCATTACATGTATGATCTGTATGTGTAATGTGTATTTGTAAAGCGCTTTGAGTCATTGATAAAGCACTATAATAAATATAAGGGTTATTATTATTATTATTATAGTGGTGTGTTAGGATTACTACATGGATGTGAAAAGTTATTTTGGTCATAAAGTAAATACTATATTGTTCAGTTCCAGATAAATGTCTTGTAGATACAATGTGATCTGTAAAGTGTAATGAACATGTGTAAATGATAAACTGAGGCATAATATTGTTGAGATGGCACTCATTAAGAAATGTCAGGTTGTTCATAATGTTGCAATAAAACAAAGGGAAAAGTGTGGAGCTGTCTTTACTTATGGGTTACTATGCTATGATTGTACTGGTCCAGCCTGAGATCACATTTGGCTGTATGTGGACCCTAAACTAAAATGAGTTTGACCCCCCGCGGGTGTGAACTTTTGACCACTGAATTTATATGAACTTGGTTTGGTTCAAGACCCAGGATGGAGCCATTACGGAGTGTGGACTGCCATTTTGAGTTAAAACTAATAAAGATGAACGATGACGTCATTTATTATTTTGTAGAGAACCCATAAGGTGCAGTTGTTTAATGTGTGGTCACATGTAGTCCTCATCATTACTACATCAATATTTCAGTTTGTCTAGGACCATAAAATCCTTACTGATAAGAAACCGGTGTAACATAAAGTATCATCACAGTTTCATGATCCATCTCTTTGAGTCCTCACGCTGTATGTTATAAAGATGGTGAGATTATTGCTTAAAAGTATGCTCAAGGTGATCCACAAGCAGTCGATCTAAACAATGTGACACATCCCCACATCCAGCGAACACAGAAAACAGCTGAGTTCAATATTTTACCCTGCAGAATTTCTGCACTCAGGTTTGTTTTCAGGCCTATGAGAGCTACAGTAAGCTAATGCACAGGGACGCAGCCTTTAGTCTTTAGTTGGGACCAGCAGCTCTTTATCAGCCCACAAACCTCTCCCCGACCTGTGGCAGTCAGGGTTAGCCTTAGGAGGCGGACATTTGGCCTGGCGGTCAAAGGTTTTCCAGGAGTTTGTGTGTGTGAATGCATTGACATGTGGATGGATGTCGGATAAGGTTGCAGCGGTTGCACATCTCTTTCTTTTTTAAACTAATTTCGGATCCACCTTCAAAGTCTGTCAAACATCCACTGTGCATAAAACTGACTGTTCACACAGCACTGCTCGCTGTCATGTAATGAATTCAAACTGCTGGTTATTGACCCTCCAGTTCATCTGCACATCACGCTGATATAAATGTACACAGAGATATGAAAATCCATTCAAACACAAAATAATATATTCCAAGACTTGGCTATGTGCAGCAGGTTTGTCTACACATCAACCTGTTAAGCCCGGTTGCCCCCGCCCCCGGGGGCAGACGCAACATCTTGCATGAAACAGCGTCTCGGGGCATGTTAACGTTTAACAACCTATTAATGATGCATACCCACTTAACGGGAAGAAACTCAGCTAACAGATGATATAAACAGTTTTTACCTAAACGGAACACAAGTCCAACACCTACCGTCTAAACCGAAAACGAGCTAACGGCTACATTAGCAAATAACTGGCAAAAGCGATCTTTTCTACTTCATGCTATCTGCACAAAAGCTGAGATTCCACAGATTCCATTGGTATAAGTTTCATCACTGTATGACTAAAACTCACTGAACTAGCAGCCAGGAAAGAGCAAGAAAACAACTTCACAGGTGTCATTGCTTTGAGAAAAAAGATTATTAATTTACTCCTTTTTAGAAGTGAAGATATAGTCATTCATTCTGGGCATGTCATTTTCGAGCCTGAGGCCTGAAAAACAGGCTCAGGGCTTAACAGGTTAAGTCATGTAGTAGTAACACTAACGTAAAAAAAATCCAACATAATCAAGCTCTACATCCTTAAATTACAAAAATACTTCTGTACTGTAACACACATGATCAGAATAGTCAGAATATCATATGTTTTATTTCATATAAAACAAGACCCATAACTGGGAGTGTTATTGTGTATTGAGACATGCTAAATATCTGAAATGTGTTAGCAATGACATGTTATAGACCCATGTGAAGTGGGAAAGTTCAATTGAACCTAAATATCATTCAACTATGAGAATAACTCTAAAAGATACAAATGAAAAATAGCATAAATAACAAACTGTCTGGTAACAAACATGTGAAAACACAGCCTGGCTAAGACTAACTCAAGCTGGCAGCACATGCACACACTGCCCCCCCTCATGATCTTTGTGATTACTTTCTACCTACCACTTACTAAAACCTATTCTAAAATAAATTGATATTAAGGCAAAGTAAATTGTAGCATCAAAACCTACTATATTTGACCCTATAAGGGGCACTGGAGTTAAGCAGATAAATAGAAAAATGTGATAACATTCATCATACTGATATTACCCTAATTGCTTGGCGCTGGAGAAGGAAATTAAACCCTACACCTACTACTATGCCCCATTTGTCAGGAAGTGAATGGCACTTAGAGGTTTGGCCAATGCTGATGAATTGTTTCTCTTAAGGTGTGAAGCTGGAAAGCTCTATCATTTCACTGAAGTCTCAGACAAGAACAGTAGGCTGCAGATACAGAGACAACATGGCATTTGGAAAAACAAATGGAAATGCAGTCTGGGATGTCTCCAGTGGAAACGACCTTGCCTAATACAGCCAAGGCTGAACTGCTTTCCAAAGATTCTGTCTGATCCAATCAGCATCCTGCTCAAAATCAAGGACTTGTTTTTCTTTTTCTCCTGGTTCAGGGTATTGCCACTTCCTGTGCGAGCTAAAGTGCAGCCTGAAAGAATTCAGACTCATTTTCAGGGAATCTCTCACGACAGCCATATGCGTGTCATTGAGAGTGGAAATGAAAAGATTCCATATAGATGTGTTTATTCCATCCCATAAGCACTGCAGTGTCTTTGATCTTTCACACGCACACCGTCACAGACAGCATTGTGGGAAACAACAGAGTGTACTATAATTTTCATAAAGTGGACAGCTCCTCGCAGAATATTGCGCGGTCAAACAAAAGGAAATGACACTATTATGAAAAAATGAAATCTTATAAATGATTACTGAATCCAAATCAAAACCAGATGCAGCCTGGTATGGATCAAGTCCTCCCCAATAATATAAGATTTAAAACTAATGTTTCCTTTGTTACTTCTAAATGTCTATTACTCCAATTTTAGCTGTATTTGGCATGTCTGGATTGAACATGAATCAAATTAATTCAGCTATATGAAATAGCAGATGGTGCTCGTTACTAGTTAAAAAGAAGAAGTTAAGTGGTATTCACTGAAAGTTTGTTTACCTTTTAAATTAACATTGTAGGACTTGATAAGGGTAAAGTAAAGCATACTGTATTTGCAGAATATACCTTTGAGTCTTATTTAGGCTATTACGTAAATAATCTATGTCCCAGCTAACCATATCAGAGGTGTCACTTCTTGAATGACATTTGCCGCAGACCTGCATAACAGTAAATCAATCTTTTATGCAACCAGGCGTAGCATCGCTGCACGGGTGGATAAGGGGCAGCAGCGACCTGCAGGTAAGAGAGGGCGGCTTCAGACAGAAGGTCAGTGCACTGCAGACAGCACTGCAGCTGGGAGGGGCTTCACTATTCATTCTTCATTACTTAGTGTGTAAGACATTATTAAACTATGATCAACACACAGCAGAGGTTGTGTACAGGAATGTGCTTATTTCATCCCGATCTTGATTCATTGTTCTTAATTAAGATTATTAGGATTTCAGAGCATTTCAACATCAACAAAACCAAAACAAAAAATTATTATATTATTTCATAATACATATTTGTAGGTGACATAGCCTTGAGTGACAGTTATGAACCTGGAAAATAAATGTACCGTCTGTCTATGGTGATGAGTGCCTTAAGAAATACTTTATTGGGGGTATTTTGTTTAAAAATGATTCTTAGAAAATATATATATATATTTTTTAAAGTAATTTTACTCAAGATTGTCAAAACTTACATTAAAAAGCAAGTCGATGTTATTTTCATCAGTGATAATAATCAGCTAATTTCCTTCACACAGAGATAATTATCTATCCTGTCCTTCCGATATTAAATGAGTTAAAGCAGAGTGGGGCATCAGCACTGGCACACATTGGTATTGTTTTACAGGACATGGGGATACAGTTGTGTAAAATCTAGTGCTGGGCAACGATATGAACAAAAGTGCAATAACATTTGGTTTACAAACACTTTAGACAATAAGGTGCTTTTAAACAGCAGTATTCCATATACACAGTAGCAGTTAAAATATTTATAGTAAATCTCAACTTCATCAAATCAAATATTAACCAGCCATGTGCCACTGCCAGGGCTTTGATGTTTTATATAGTTTGTTATAAGTTCCCCTCAGAGTCCAGTGATAAGAAAACTCAACGGTCCATGACCACCTTCCTCAATGTTTCTGTCCCCGCCACTTATTTCTGTTTCCGTTCATGTGAGCGCTGCAGCAGTCTTAGGCCCCCCCCCCCCCAAATGCTCTCATTGGTTGAGACACGTGATGTCCCAAGCCAATGATGGTCAACATCCCCCCCCCCCCCTCCTGTGACCCATGGTCAGTCTGTATGTGTATTCAGAGCCAGTGAGCAACAGACTTTCAAAATAATAATAATAATAATATTAAAAAATGTTACTGCATGATCAAATAATTGCTGATGTTAATCAATTAATGCGTTAATGCGATAATAACTTGCCTAGCCCTAAGCGATCCGAATGCGATGATGCGTTTAACACAGGCACTGACACCTGATCACTGTATGAATGTCACTGCAATTCTAACTGTCATATATTATCATCATACGGGAAACTACGCTGGCCCTGAAGTGCAAGTCAAAACAACATTTCACAAAACACTACAGCATTTCACAAAACACTACGGCATTTCACAAAACACTACAGCATTTCACAAAACACTACGGCATTTCACAAAACACTACAGCGTTTCAGAAAACACTACAGCATTTCACAAAACACCACAGCATTTCAGACATTACGGAAAGGGTATTCCTTCAGGGAGAACACTTCTTGTTTGTGATTGGACAGAGCCAGCCGGAGAAGCACTGATGTGATTGGTTGTTTTGCTGCCAGTCAAGAAATGACGCTTCGTGATTGGTCAGCACCCGACAGGGCCACGTATTTCCTGTTTGGTACTATTGAGCTGTTTCTCCACAAATTGTAAACTGAGTTGGAAAGAATGGAAGATGAGATGGAAATCTTAAGGGAATATTTTAACAAAGAATATAGGCTACATATGATGTTATCCTCAACATGCTGTCAACCCATCACCACATCAACATGTCCCAAAACATCAGCCGTTAGCTGTTAGCACACAGAGCTCACAGCTCCTCATATCTGTTCAGAAACTGGACAAAAGTTAAACCTGAACAAACCACAGACTGTCTGTGTCATGGCGAATACAGTCGCTGCTTTATTTATGTCTGTATGACGTTGCTGTGAGTGTGGACGGAGCAGATACAACTTCAGCTTAGCCTAATCGATCCGATCTCCATTCAGAAAACAAGCATTTTAATAGGTTTTTCGCCTGCCGTCTTGTCTGCAGACTTGTCAAAGCATTAATTCATGGTTTTTACTAACCAGTATGTTGTTACTTCGGCATCATTTTGAAACGTGTATGACAATTAAATCTCGGTAAAATATGTTCATTTTGTTGTAGTTGGTTTCTACCACAGTATTTACATGGAGATAAGCCCTGCCCCCTGGCCAGCGTGTCTTGTTTGAATGATGCGAATAAACCTAGCTGACAGCCGCGGTGAAACCAGAGCGATTAGAGCAATGCGAATATTCGGGGCTTAAATACCAACTACAACAAAATGAACATATTTTACCGCGATTTAATTGTAATACACGTTTCAAAAGGATGCCGAAGTAACTCATACTGATAACGGTTAGTAAAAACCATGAATTAATGCTTTGACAAGTCTGCAGACAAGACGGCAGGCGAAAAACCTATAAAAATGTGTGTTTTCTTAATGGAGATCGGATCGATCAGGCTAAACTAAAGTTGTATCTGCTCCGTCCAAACTCACAACAACGTCATACAGACATAAATAAAGCAGCGACTATATTCACTATGTAATGATGTGTCGGTCGCGAACGAGCCAGCTCAAAGAGTGAGTAATACAAGACAGAATGACATGATGATCTCCGCGCTGCGGGTGCTCCGTGCATGCATGCAGTGACATGTAATATCCAAGGATTAGAGACTGTTGGATGCTGCTGTTTTGAGCATTGCAATATATTTATTTTCATTATGTTATTTATTTATGATTATTTTTAGGCTCAGCAAAGATTTGTTGTCAGTTTGTATAGGTGTTGCTATCTGCTTCTTTTTTTGCGTGGTTCTACAATCAGAGAGTTACAAGGGTCTGAAATGCAATGAAAACAATTGGCCACAGCAAATCATTTATATTAAAAATGTAATTTTTACTTTTGAATACTTCAGTACAAAGGATGTATTGAATAATTTAAGTGATATATGTGTACACATAAAGTCAAAACAGGGCTACATTTGATTGAATTATAAAAGGTATATTTTGCAGATAAATCTAGTAACCCTGCCCCCTAAAAAAAAAACTGCTCTTTTGAACGGCTCTCGCAAAGGAACGGAGCCATAAGATCCAGCTCCCTTCAAAGAGCAACCTGGTCTCACCAGAATGCGTGACTCCACCACGACTCCTTAACACCGCAGTGCGTGGTGGAGTCACAAACTTTGCTACATTTACGTGTCTGCACCACGCAAACAACCCCAATGTAAAGTGAATGAGGCTCCTTTGTCGTGGTGCACACACGCATTTCTACAACGTCCAGCAGTGAGCTTTTATTCTATAAAACGTTTTTAAAATCTACTTTATAGCTTGTAGTAACTCACGGGAGGCTTCTTTTATTTTATTTGTATTCATAATAATTTTTATTTTTCGTCAGAATGTATTATGGTGCATTAGTTACACATTTTTGTTCTCAAAAAACAGTGCATTGTGTGTAATACAACTGTGATTTTTATTAAATGAGTTCGTTTTTAAGGAAGGCCAGAGCTTCAGCTGTGTCAAATAGATTGTTCCCTTTAGTTAACGTTATTTAAAAGATAATTATATTCCTATTTGATCATGTCCCCTTTATTGTATTACGGACACAGAGAGCAATGTGAGCGTCCATTCCCATTGGATAACGGAGGATTTTACACCCGGAAGTAAGTATTCTCCTTACTGTCAATTGATTTTACAGTGATATCTGCACTACTCATCAACTCAAAAACACCAGATTATCCTTGTTAATTACACAACATTGATTGGTTTAAATTGTGTATAATGCTTTTGTAATTTTCCCCTTCGATTCGGAGAAACAAATATTTGTTCAGAGTTTAGGATGGCCGAAGACACTACACTACCCAGAATCCTCAGCTATTGTTCCGCTTTGCCTCAAGCTCTGTGATTGGTTGACCTCCAACTGCATTCCATATGAAAAAAAACGTTTCGTAAAAGATAAAATCATACTTTATTCAGCAGTGCTTGCTTTACTCTTTGAAAGTCATCACATGAATGCATTGTGATAAATGGTTCGGCTGCATTAAATATTACACGTCTGTCGTAGTTCTTTATTTATCTACAGAGATCGGGCCTCAGAATAGACCGGAAACTATTCTTTTACCGTTCGGTTTTAATTTCACAATAAAGTTAGTAGTAATCATTTGTTTTGATATTATTGTTTTTTATTAACTACTAGACCGCTGGGTCATGTTAAGACCATCTTTTCTGTGTTACTGTGGGTTTTTTACATCGCTTTTGTGTTACAAATATCAAAACAATAACAGAATATATCCGTCGTAAACTAAACCAGAAACAGCAGTATATTTTATTTTGTTAACACTGTAAACTTGACAGCTTTTTAACCCGCACCTCCTACTGGTTAAAGCACGTTATTACACGTTTAGAGTCATTGCAATGCAGGTAGATTGTGTTGCTTTTTAATGACTGTTTTAAAATGCCTTTTTCTTAATGTCTTTCATTTTTGTAAAGCACTTTTGAATGTGTTATATTTGATGAAAACATTTAAATATTAAGAGTACATACTCTTAATATAGTGGGAAAGTGGAAGGTCAATGATATAAATAATATAGAATAGAAAATATCAAGAAGATACTGTAAGTGATCTCTACAATAAAACAGTTTAGTGCTTGATAGGAGGATGTGCAAAACAGACAAACTAATAAGGCTTTATTTAAACATTAAAGAATACTTTAGGTTAAGGTCTTCTTTTAAATAAGAAAAAAGCTTAGGGGGTATCTACAGATATTAAGCCTGACAAAGTACTTAACGTCTAATATATTGCATGGTTTGTTTTGGAACTTGACAATCAACTTTCCTGCAATGTTAACTATGTTGAAGCACTTATTTTAACTGATATTATACATATTAATTATACTCTTATAAGATGTATGTAGATAGTATAAGAAATGTGCAGAATATGTTTAATGGTGGAGGTACACAGATATCGATAGATGTCTTGTAATGCACTGTTGAGGAACCTGTGACCCAAGTTTTTCATTCATTGCATAGTTGTGTATATGATATGTCAATAAACCTTAGAAAATCTTGAAATCTTGAAAGGGATGTGCAAAATAGCCATTATATACAGTTTTTAATTAACTATTAGTAGAGAATAACGAGTAATGAATATGCTTTATAGGGATCTGCAGATAAATATTTGGTCTTCTCAAGCACCCACTACCAAATATCTCGCCTGATTGTTGGCACTTGACAATCACCTTCACTGAATTTTACTCAGGTGTAACTAAAGTCTGATTTAAGGGTTGTTTATATTTCACATCATTAATCCAAATCTGTAAAGTAACTAAAATAAATGTAGTGGAGTCAAAATACCAGGTTAACCTTAAAGAAAGCCCTCAGGATTATAAAAGACCCCCATCACCCCAGCCACAAACCGTTCTGTCTGCTGCCGTCTGGCAGGCGGTACCGCAGCATCCGGACTAAAACCACCAGACTCAGGGACAGTTTCATCCCACAGGCCAGAAGACTATTAAACACCTGAACTTTGAAACAACATCCATAACATTCATCTGGCTGCTACTTAGAAATGATTTATCTAATATATCATATTCCAATCACTTGTATATAGACTCTTATTGCACTATTTCACTTTTTACTATTTTACTATTTTTATTTTTGTATTTACTGCACTATTTTGTCTGTGTATCTGTTTTATTGTGTTGCACTGTTGGAGGAGCCTGTGACCTGAGGGGGGGTAGGACACGTTCGATTCCTGTTTTGGATAGTGTGCCGTCGATGGGTTTCATTCCATTTCAAAGTGCTTTTTCACGCTCCGTGTAAACTTCGCGCACTGCCACTCCAACATCCAATCACAGAGCTTGAGGACTGATCACGGAGTTTGTCAAGCTAAGCACATGGTGTAGTCCCATAGCTGAGGATTCTGGGTAGTGTAGTGTATTCTGCCATCCAAAAACTCAGAAAAAATATTTGTTTCTTCGAATCGAAAGGGGAAAATACAAAAGCATTGTAACCAATCAATGTTGTGTAATTAACAAGGATAATCTGGTGTTTTTGAGTTGATGAGTAGTGGAGATATCACTGTAAATAAAATCAATCGACAGTAAGGAGAATACTTACTTCCAGGTGTAAAATCCTCCGTTATCCAATGGGAATGGACGCTCACATTGCTCTCTGCGTCCGTAATACAATAAAGGGGACATGATCAAATAGGAATATAATTATCTTTTAAATAACGTTAACTAAAGGGAACAATCGATTTGACACAGCTGAAGCTCTGGCCTTCCTTAAAAACTAACTAATGTAATAAAAATCACAGTTGTATTACACACAATGCACTGTTTTTTGAGAACAAAAATTGGTAAATAATGCATCATAATACATTCTGACGAAAAATAAAAATTATTATGAATACAAATAAAATAAAAGAAGCCTCCCGTGAGTTACTACAAGCTATAAAGTAGATTTTAAAAACGTTTTATAGAATAAAAGCTCACTGCTGGACGTTGTAGAAATGCGTGTGTGCACCACGACAAAGGAGCCTCATTCACTTTACATTGGGGTTGTTTGCGTGGTGCCGACACGTAAATGTAGCAGAGTGCGTGACTCCACCACGCACTGCGGTGTTAAGGAGTCGTGGTGGAGTCACGCATTCTGGTGAGACCAGGTTGCTCTTTGCTCCGTGTCTCAATTCAGGGGCTGAACCCTTCGGAGGCTGCATTTGTAGACCGCATACGTCACTTCCGCCGAAAGAAGGCTGTCCCAATTAAAAAAAAAGACAAGACTCCTCTGAATGCGGCCCACAAATGCGGCCTACTTTTCCCCAATTTGAAGGATACATCTGATGTACACTCCGCGGCCTACCATATCCCAGGGTGCAATGTGCGCAGGGAAGAGTGAGTTTTTTTCAAATTAAATGGCTTCCGGTCTCCCCAGCAGAGTGGATTTAAAAGCAGCAGCAAGCGGAGGAAGCACTAATAAATGTGAGTATTGGGTTTTAACTTACTTTAAAATAACTAATGTCACACACGTCAAACCCAAGGGGCATTAAAACGTACATTTTCGTTAAATAATACGGATAAATATGTGACGTTAGTGACGCTAACTAGCTAGCTGGACGTGCTGCACTGTTGTTTACACTTATTTGTAATTCAATTCAGAAGTTTATAATAATAATAAGTTATAATGTATATTACATAAATAGACCAAAGTGAAAAGATTTAGACCGGTATAGCCTACAGTACGGTGGGATTTATAAAATGCTACTCTGATGTGTAGCTGCTGTTTGCTTTATTTATTTCTCTGACATGTTGCAATGTTTTACTGTTTATTAAACTTTGGGACAACATTACAACCTTTGTGTTCAGCTCATGCTGCTTTGAGGTAAGGCTAAAGAAAAGCCTATTTTCAATATTTCCACCAGATTTGATCATCTTTTATTTAGGTTAAAGCAGGGGTTCCCAACCCCCGGTCCGCGGACCGGTACCGGGCCGCAGAGGTGTTACTGCCGGGCCGCGAAATAGCTGTGAGTTTATCGTAATATTTGCAGAATTATAAATATATAAAAATATTTTATCATAATATTTTTTCAAAAAGTGTTTAATTTTCGCACCTATGCCACCAGTCATATTATTTCATCCAGTAGCTAGTTAATCTTTCACCAGAAAACCGTTGAAAATGGCTTTTATGATGAGGGATTCGGCGGCTCAGCCTTATAAGGTCTCCTCTCGTGCGCACGAGCTTGTTACCGGTGCGCCAAGTAGGAAGAGGAGCGCACAGGAGACAACCGTTTGATTGCAGACTGTTATGTTTATGTGGGGAAATGGTGGTGCATACATTATTTGAGATATATTTCAAACTCGGACTTCATTTTAAGGACATGTCGGCCAGGGGTGTAGAGCTATTTGTTTAAGCACCGGATTGGCAAAACAGAAGAGTAAACCAGTCTGCCTTGATCTATGAATTAATGTCCGGGACTCTCACGATCTGCTGCCCGCAGCTGCTTTATAGAAGGAAACCCTCCTTCACTTCTTAAAACGGCTGCAGCATCCGGAGGCAGCGGGACGTATACTCCGCTTCTGAGAAGTGCAGCACCAGTATGACTGTGTTTAACTTCATCAGAACAGCTTAAGAGTGACTGCAGGCTGCTACGTGTTAACCACACACACCTATACACACACATCTACACACATCGAACTGCCCGATTACTCCCCCTTTTATTAGTTTTATGAAGGAGATGTCCAGTCAGTCACCAAGGCGCATGATGTGTGTGTGTATGTGCTCTGCTCAGCTCAGCTCTGTGTGTTCGGTGTGTTTGTGTCTGTCCGACACCGGCATTTGTTTTCAAATGTTTATGAACAGTAATTTACACACATATGGCTAACTCCATATATGCGGCTGTTCCCAAAATAAATTAGTTTAATCTTAATCTCGATGTAGTGCTAATGCTGTCGGAGTGCACCGGAACGAACGACACTATCATAATATCTTCTGAAAACAAATGCCAGTGTTCATAATGCGGCTTCTCCTCGTTTTCCCAGCATTCACTGGATTATCCGTAAATCATACAAACAAAACCAAAACGTTAATTTATCTGTTTTCCCGTTTTGGTTTAAAAACTGAATAACGTCGGTTTTTTGGTTTTCCGAAAAACCAAAAAATGACACCGGTTCTTTTTTAAACTTTGTTAATATGTTTTGGATGCATATTGTTCTAGTATTTGTTCAGGCTGTTACATACAATTAGCCTCTGTTGCTACCTGCTGGTGGTGAGTAAATATTAAAATCAGTTAAAATTGACAACCGGTCCGCGATTTTTTTTTAATGTATCTGCCGGTCCTTGGCACAATAAAGGTTGGGAACCCCTGGGTTAAAGTGTATTTAATGTATCCTAATCCCATAATAATAACACAATCACAAATAGACAGCAGCCTTTAGCTTGATGTTAGTTTGTGCCGTGCTGTCAAAGGGATGCAGGTGTGACTGTCTTCATCTCTTTAGTTTTAAAAAAACCAAAACAGTACATCATTTTAAATGATCCTTTAAGGATTGTTTGTCTGAAATGCTTAGAGTTACATTTTGCAATAATACTTTTGCAACCCTGTGTTTAATATGATTAATTCACTTTTTTCTTTTTCTCTTGTTTTTCTCTGTAATTAGGACAATTCTGGAGAAATGGATCTGCTGGGGAAGGACCCCTAATCTGAAAAGTGCACAGCGGATCATCAGGACAGAGCTGCCATCCACCTGGACCCCCCGTGGTGCTGGAGAAATGGATCTGCTGGAGAAGGACCCCTAACCCCAGCGGATCATCAGGACAGAGCTGCCATCCACCTGGACACCCCGAGGTGCTGGAGAAAGCAAAACGGCGATCAGGAACATCCTCCACCCAGACCTCTGCTTACTGCACTCCTACAGACTTGTGTCTTAGTTTCTGAATTTGATTTGTGTCCTTTCTTTTAATAGATATGTAACGATTATAGCTTGAGTCTGTCTGATTCCCCAAACAGCTGCTTCTATATACTTGCTGTACATATAATACAAATAAACAACTCCATAAACACACTTTTGCTGATATTTGTGTTACTGCTGGTGATGTTAAATAACATGATTGATTTCCTCTGTCTCAATGATGAAAGTTATAATAATAGAAGACGCTGCAGAGAGAGGATGGATATATTCTTACCTCTACTTTGTGATCAGATGAAAATACAAAATTAAATTAAAATAGTCATTGTTAAACACATTGTTTATTTCATTTACTGAGGTTTTAACCATTATTTACAACATGTGTACATAAGCAGTGGAATAATAGTATATCTCTAGGTCATTCAACTGTCTTAAGTTCAGTTTAATTGTATTAATACAAAAAATAGGTCATAGAAAATGTTTAATTGTGTATTTCAGCAGAGCGGGGGGTCACGGTGCTGCTGGACCTGGAGGGGCTGGCCTGGGGTCAGTGGGACATCATCTGGGCTGGTTTAGGGGAAGAAGGAGAATATAAACTGTTATAATCACAGCTAATAAGATTAGAACACTAATATTGTTAAGAATAAATCTATACAACATGCTGTTGTTCATTTAAAAAAAACATATTGTTTTATTACAGAAAAATTAAGACTTATTTTAAATATGAAATAATATGATTAAATTACATCAGCTATATCATTTACTTGTTAACTTACTAATGTAACATTACTAGGGGCTAAAGGAACAGCTTGATCTTATTTACCTAGCCATGGTCCTCTTTATTTCATCGCCGACGGTGATCTCCAAAAAATTGTTAAAGTAAAGTTTCTGGATCCTTTTCAGCTGAGTTAGCTTGTAAGCTCATTTGCTAGCAGGCTGCTGGAGCAGCGCAACCGAACAGCGCGTATCACGTGACGTAAATACGAAGCGCTCCGTAGGCTAGACCGTCTCATTTCGTAGGCCGCTCGGTCCAGCCTACCCGGTCTACGTGGGCTGGGTCCTCCGTGGACTGCGTAGGCTGCGTACTCCGAAGGGTACAGCCCCTGAATTGAGACACGGCCATAATTCCCATCACTATCGCCATGACACAGACAGTCTGTGGTTTATTCATGTTTAACTTTTGTCCAGTTCCTGAACAGATATGAGGAGCTGTGAGCTCTGTGTGCTCACAGCTAACGGCTGATGTTTTTGGACATGTTGATGTGGTGATCGGTTGACAGCATGTCGAGGATAACATCATATGTATATCCTTTGTTAAAATATTCCCTTAAGATTTCCATCTCTTTTTCCATTCTTTCCAAATCAGTTTAAAATTCGTACAGAAACAGCTCAATAGTACCAAACAGGAAATACGTGGCGCTGTCGGGTGCTGACCAATCACGAAGCGTAATTTCTTGACAAAACAACCAATCAAAGCAGTGCTTCTCCGGCTGGCTCTGTCCAATCACAAACAAGAAGTGTTCTCCCTAAAGGAATAACCTTTCCATAGTTTGTGAAATGCTGTAGTGTTTTGTGAAATGTTGTTTTGACTTGCACTTCAGGGCCACCGTAGGAAACAGTCTTATCTCAACATGTGACCGTGATGTTCATGAGTGAGGTAAAACAGATGCAGCCCACTCATTGGTGGCAGCGCAGGGCTGCTAAACCTGTTGGAAATAGTCTTAACGTTAAAACCATTTATATTTATATGTAGTCCAAGCTTCTCTCAAGCAACCCTGTCTCCTACAAATTACGTTCCCACAGAACTAAACTGCATTCTCAATTACGTTTAGCTAGAAACGTATTTTCTCCCACGTTACGTTTGTTACGAACGTATCTCAAATATGTTTATTTTCTACATATCTTCTAGAAACATATTTTCTCCCACACGTTACGTTTGTTACGAACATATCTCAAATACGGTTATTTTCTACATATCTTATTTTCTCCCACGTTACGTTTGTTATGAACGTATCTTAAATACGTTTATTTTCTACATATCTTTGCCATTTATTGTCTTGCTTATAATAATGATAATAGTCATTTATAAATATCATTTTAGAGCACACATTTGAAATCGACGATCGGGCTCGATATCCTATGGTTAAATTCAAATCAGTAGGCGAGGCTGTAATTTCGCCAGCTGCGAGGCAGAAAATAATAGTTTTAAAGGGCCCATGTCATGGCCATTTCCACTGATCATAATTACATTGTTGAGGTATACTAAAATAGATTTATACTGTGCAATTTTCCAAACTCACATTGGTTTCGCATACAGCATCTCTGTCAAGCATGTGTATTCAGCAGTATTCACTTTCTCCACTAAACGACTCGTTGGAGCTCTTGCCCCCCCCTCCCTGTGAGCCTAGTGTGCTCCGATTGGTCAGCTCGGCCACTCTGTTCTGATTAGTCAACCACCAGAGAGGCTCCGCCCGCTTTTTTCGGGGAACATCAGTGTAATAATGGCGTCGGTACAGCTGATATTTTATACTAACTAACCGAACTGAACCTACAACTGTTGTTATAGAAGAGTGTGACGGCCCCAGGGCCTTTGTGCAGGTGTGTTGCAGGGCTTACGGTGGGGTGGAGCTGAAGAGGGTAATCAGCGCGATCACGGACACCTCCGTAGCCGGTGCTATTAATCCCAGCGGCCCGGAGTCTCTCTCCAAAGCGGCTGCAGAAGGACGAACTCAGCGATCCTCTCCCCTCGACCACCTATCTCTGCATTTACCACAATAAATGTGCCGTGGTTTTGTAAACTCGTGTATGTCTCCTTGTCTTTCCGTTGTGGCCTACGAGCCGGTCATAACAAAGAGTAAGTTATTTTTACCTGTAATAAACTACTACTGTTTGATGAGAAATCAAATCATGGTTTGCTATATATGAATGATATGTTATAGGAGCAAATAATTAAGTAAGTAATTAAGTATTTCCATTCAACTTTATTTTTAGAAATGTACAAAATGAACATAAATATACATATATACACACGGTATATCATCCATTCCTCCTCGCATCTTGCCTGCGCACAGCCGGTGCCTTTTAGCACGAGGCCTCAGTAGTAGTAGAAGTCCCGTCCCCGTCATGGATTGTCCGCCAGGATCTGGCTGGACGAAATCAAATGCAAATCACAAAATATTAGAGAAACTTAGTTGTTTTAGATTCGTTAGTAGTAGTTGTGGTAGGAGTGTAATGAACAGCTTGCCTGCTAATATGCTAACCTAGCTTTGTTTACCTTGGTAGCTAACACGATATGAACGTTAGCTTGGAGGAAAGGCAACTATAATGCAGTGTAATAAAACTACTATGAACAAAAGCTAGTGGTTCATATTAGGCTAGCAATAACGTGTTTATAATTGCAATCGTATACGGGTATTCTGCTACGTTCGGTCATACAATGTAACTTGCATGAATACATTGTTTTGCGCTAGCATACAGCTAGCCTCGTTAGCTATACATGCAGTATATGTATTGTCACAATGTACGGTAAATCACCCGGAGTATACTGTATGAGTATTCCGTGTGTGTGACTGCAGACATTCTCCTGCCATGACAAACATGTAAGGCCATCTGCTGACATTGTAGTTGATATATTTAAACGCTAGCAACGTAGCATCACAAAAATGTTTTTCCGACCAAACCTAGCTCTAGCTCCGTGTGTTAGATCGGTTGCATACACGCTACGCCAGCTATAATGTAATTACGTTTCGCGACTGACCGCACGGCAAATCACCCGGAGTATACTGTCAATAGGTATTTTGTGTGTGAATGCAGACATTCTCCTGCTATGAGATACATGTATGCAAGGCCATCTGCTGATATTAGAGTTGATATATGGAAACTCTAGCAACTTAGTTAGCACAGTTAGCACTGTGTCAATGGCTTAGCAGTCCAACACAGTTTACACATTTAAACAGTCTTGTTTGATAAATACACAAATAACAATGCAAACTTACAGGTTGTGTACCCGGATCTTCCCCTGCTCCAAACGGTCCAAACAAGCTGTGCATATCCGGCCTCAAACTGGGCAATGTTTTGGAAGCTTTCGTCTGTGAAATGCCGGTTCTTCGAACCTCTGGAGGAACACGCCGCTGCTGGTGTGGCCATAGCTCTTCGGGATTGGTCCATTTTGTTCCGGGTACCGCATGACATCAGGCGGTACCCGGAACTAAATGGAAGACTCAAATGGGCAGTGACGTATCTCCAACGAGGCGTTTTGGGGAGGTATTTTCTGTGTTAGAGTTTTACTCGCTACAGGGTGTACTTTGAGGGTTTTGACTCTGCACACCGTTTACATGCATAAAAACCTTCATAACACACAAGGGGACGGGTAATAACCGGAAAGGCATGACATGGGAGCTTTAACATGCCAAAAAGCTGCTGTGTCGTTTATTGCACCTCAAACATTCAAACAAATCCAGAGTTACGTGTTTCTGTACTTCCTCTTTGTGGCTTCAGGCTTGATCGCCGTTCAAATGACAGCTGGTTTCCCCAAAAGTGGGTGGGGCTGTAAAGTGACGCAGGAAAGATCCTCAGCTCGCTGATTGGATGTTTTAGCCGCAATGCACGTCGGTGTTAATGCGATATGATATCCGAAAAGAAATTCAGAGTTTAGGATGGCCGAAGACACTACACTACCCATAATCCCCAGCTATCGTTTGGGACTACAGTCCCGTTGACAAACCCCGTGATTAGTCTTCAAGCTCTGGGATTGGATGTTGGAGTGGCAGTGCGCCAAGGTTACGCCGAGCGCCAAACAGCTCTTTGAAATGGAACGAAACCACGGCAGACTTTCCAAAACTGGACTCGAACGCCCCCCCAGAACTACACATGCTGGCTATTGTGTTTTGCAACATGTTCTATGGCACGTCTCTACTGGGAATTGTAGTTTTAAAAGACATTTTCGTTTTTCCCAAAATTAGAAGTTGACAGTATTAAACTGTGTACAGCCCTGGAGGTTTAGGGGATAGGAAACAAATTGGTGTGTACAAATGTTAAACATGTAATTAATACATGGGTGAAAATCGCTTGTGTCCATAATGGGAAGCATTAATATATACCCACATGACAGCTCATTGTTACTTTGTAATTCTACTCCACTACAATTCAGAGGTTAACCTGGTATTTTTACTCCACTACATTTATTTTAGTTACTTTGCAGATTCTGATTAATGATGTGAAATATAAACAACTCTTAAATCAGACTTTAGTTACACCTGAGTAAAATTCAGGGAAAGGTGATTGTCAAGTGCCAAGTGCCAACAATCAGGCGAGATATTAGTTGGTGCTTGAGAAGACTAAACATTTATCTGCCGATCTCTATAAAGTATATTCATTACTCGTTATTCTCTACTAATAGTTCATTAAAAACTGTATATAATGGCTATTTTGCACATCCCTTTCAAGATTTTCTAAGGTTTATTGACATATCATATACACAACTATGTTGTAGTTATGCAATGAATTAAAAGCTTGGGTCACAGGTTCCTCAACAGTGCATTACAAGACATCTATCAATATGTGTGTATACCTCCACCATTAAACTCAAATTCTGCACATTTCTTATTCTATCTACATACATTAGAGTATAATTAATGTGTATAATATCAGTTAAAATAAGTGCTTCAACACAGTTAACATTGCAGGAAAGCAATATATTAGACGTTAAGTACTTTGTCAGGCTTAATATTTATCTGTAGATACCCCCAAAGCTTTTTTCTTATTTCAAAGAAGACCTTAACCTAAAGTATTCTTTAATGTGTTAATAAAGGTTAATTAGTTTGTCTGTTTTGCACATCCTTATATTAATATCTTTGTACATCCGGCACTAAACTGTTTTATTGTAGCGATCACTTACAGTATCTTCTTGATTTTTTATATTCTATATTTCTATCATTGACCTTCTACTTTCACCCTATGAAAGTATGTACTCTTAATATTGTTTTCATCAAATAACATTATTCAACAAAAATAACATTATTCAACAAAAATAATTAAATAACGTGCTTTAACCACTAGGCGGTGCACACAAGGTACACACAGCATACTAATAATAACTTTGTATTATTAGTGTAGGACACTTATGTATGTATAACATCTGAAGATGTGTAGTTTTATTCATGTTTTTACATAATTTTACAGGATATTGCTATACTATTTCTCATGTTTTACTTCTACACATTAATATCTGATTTGTAAAACATCACAGACAGAAAGGTATATCCGTCATTTGATGGTAAGCTATTGAAATTTTGATTCCATAGATGTGTCTCCCATCACCCAAATCCCCTGACTATTCTCTCAACTCAGTATTTACAATCTTATATTCAAAGAAAATCAGTAATATCTTTAAAAACTACAAGTCCTTTTATATCAGCTGTGCACCGTTATGGTGTAAATATAACCTATCTACCAATTGGATCAAATATAAAAGTCAGCCGAATTAGTATTGATACTGCAAGGAGACGTATTTTGTGAAAATAAATGTAAGATGTTGTGTAATTGTTGATATATTTATGATCCACGTCACATATTCAGTTTCGGCGGCAGTGCTTCCTGTTTGTCCAGAAGTCTTCTCATCAGGGCTCTATAAATAAAGAACTACGGCAGATGTGTAATATTTAATGCAGCCGAACCGTGTATTACAATGCCGTTATGTGATGACTTCCAAAGAGAAAAGCAAGCACACTCGGAATAAAGTATTATTATTATTTTTTTTAATGTTTTCGGATTTCACATCGCATAAACACCATATCCCAACGTGCATTGCGGCTAAAACATCCAATCAGCGAGCTGAGGATCTTTCCTACATCTGTTTCCGGTATTGTTCCTGTAATGAGAGTTCACATTTATGCTACATTGAAGGGTGGAATTGACTACACATCTTCAGAAACATAATTTGCTTCAGATATACTGTAACTCATAGCAATATTGTAACCATTAAGAAAAGCCAACTGCATTAAAAACCCAGTTAACAAACACTAGGTAAAGTATTTTTCCTTCAGTAATGAAGATGTAATTCCAATGTAGACACACCTGGGGTCGCTGTTCAGTCTGTTATGCTGAGCCATGCATTGTCTGGAACGTAAAAGGGACGAAGAAGACAAAGTGAAGTGACGTACTTCCGGTTCAATGTGAAAACATTCCCAGTTAAACAACAGAAACAAATCGCTAAATAAAAAGATAAAACACTGGCATGTAATTTACGTTAGAATAAATAGAATGGTTTTGAATAATAGATGAGAGTACAATCTACGTCACTTTACAGCCCCACCCACTTTTGGGGAAACCAACGCTGTCATTTGAATGGCGATCAAGCCTGAAGCCACAGAGCTCTTCTGTCCTTTCTTCTTAGAGGAAGTTTGAGGTGTTTGAGGTGCAATAAACGACACAGCAGCTTTTTGGCATGTTAAAACTATTATTTTCTGCCTCGCAGCTGGCGAAATTACAGCCTCGCCTACTGATTTTAATTTAACCATAGGATATCGAGCCCGATCGTCGATTTCAAATGTGTGCTCTAAAATGATATTTATAAATGACTATTATCATGATTATAAGCAAGACAATAAATGGCAAAGATATGTAGAAAATAAACGTATTTAAGATACGTTCATAACAAACGTAACGTGGGAGAAAATATGTTTCTAGAAGATATGTAGAAAATAAACGTATTTAAGATACGTTCATAACAAACGTAACGTGTGAGAAAATACGTTTCTCGCTAAACGTAATTGAGAATGCAGTTTAGTTCTGTGGGAACGTAATTTTTAGGAGACAGGGTTGTCTCAAGTCACTTGCAAACCTTCGGCATCAAGAGACCAAATGGCATCACCTGGTCAACATTAACATTGTAAACAGGGTAGACATCACGTTGCAGTGTATGAATGTGTGTGTGTGAATGGGTGAATTTTGGAATGTGAAAGATTAATTTCATTGATGTGTGACCTCTTTGCTGGCCTAGATGGCCGTCATTAGCTTTCTGTTTGGTGTACATGAACAGGATACTGTATCTGCACAGGTTAAACACATTCTAGGTTTTTAAAAGGCTGAGAATGGAGGACAATCCATCACTCCCCTCTCAGCTGTCTGTTAATCAGAAGAGGAACCCATGCGTGAACCCAGGCCTCACTGCAGCCTGTTCAGATTTTTCATTAGCCTAATAGTTCATTAATTACTTGACTTCATCAGCCATGCAGCATTGGCTCACTTTTACAGATCCATCAGATTCTGTTTTTAAAAAATTGCAAGTTGGATTTTCAGAGCGTGATTAAACGATTTCACTAGAATGCTGCTTTTTTTCTTACTTTTCTGATTAACATACAGCAGAGAGCTGTTACCTAACTCAGTGGTTCTCAAACCTTTTCTGTCATTTCTTTGGAGAAAAAAAAAAGTTAACATTTATTAAAATACATCAATATGAACGTGAGCATTCCTTTCAAAAAAATTTAAAAAATCACTTTGCTAGAACAGTGATAATAAAACAATGCTCCATAATTCTGTGTGGTCAAAAAAATAAATACATAATACAATTGTGCAATCCCTTTGCTAGAACAATAAATTATAATACTTTGCCACTTTGCAATTTCTTTTGGGGGTGCTGTGGGGTAGCTTGACGTTTCATAGAGGGTGCTCAAACATTTAGGGTTTCCCATTAATGTACCGGTCGCTACAGTGGAATTTTCTACTGCAACAATCCACACGCAAATACACAGTGTACCCGCGACTGTTACAATGAAGGCTCGATAATCAGCTCACGGCTTATAGGTGTAAGCAGGGGTAAAGTGCAAAGTTAAATGCATCAATCTGGTGCACTTTGAGAGCAAAATGAAGAGATCTATGGATACATCTCTTAACACCCATATGAAACAGAACTGTAAACAGATTTACTTTTTCTTTATGGATATTTTACAAATCACCCTTTTAAACTTTATTATTTTTTTACTAGTATTTCATACCTGTTTTTCATTTATTCTCTTATTTTTTTATAACTATAATGATCATATAAACGTGTGCCTCGGAAATAATTGTTTACATTAATCGTGACCAAAACGTTTGAGACCCACTGAGATAACTTAGACTAAAGTTAACTATCTAAACACTCAGAGTCCTTTAGTTCACTGAGCCTCTCAGTCTGACAGGAGAGGACTCTCTTCCACCTTGTTGTTGAAAAAGCTCCTTATATCCGTTAGCGTAGCTTGCTAGCACCAGAAGCTAACAACAACGATCTCCGGTACCAGTCTCAACGGGTCAAGTTTTTTATTTTCTCTTCTTTACTCATGCATCTTTTATAATATGGTTCAGGGACGTTTTGCATGTTTCTTCTTTATAAGTCAGGTGCAGTCTGTTCTGGTATTGTGTAACTACATGTGAACTATGTAATAACCTCTGGCTTGTCATTTAGTGGGAATGCTGATACAGCATTCCAACTATATGTTATGCTACGGACAAAAAGTTTATTATTCCACCGACTTATTTT
This sequence comes from Trematomus bernacchii, assembly GCF_902827165.1. NCBI lineage: Eukaryota > Metazoa > Chordata > Actinopteri > Perciformes > Nototheniidae > Trematomus > Trematomus bernacchii. Next base: position 2,370,844 of record NW_022988007.1, on the reverse strand, counting down.
GGCCCTCTTCTCCTCCCACATTCAACATCGCAGAAACTCCGTTCAAACATCAAAACTTTCAGCTCGGTCGGGAATCGCAGGCTTTTACTTTTATCATTCATAACTTTCATAATTCCAGAGATACATCCCATAATACATCACATTTTTAACATTTTAACTTTAACATTGCACAGCTCGTTAAGGCAGAGTGCGTGATGTCACAGCTAGAGTGTAGGAAATCTTGAAATTTGCCTTCATATTTTTTTTTAAAACTGCCATAATTCCCAAACCCTACATTCCTGAGACATACTTTTTCATGACAAACGTAGGAAAACATCTCGTAGCTTGAAAAATGACAAATAATTAAGCAAAAATAATTCAACAAAATGCCTCTTGAGGGCATGAAGTGACAAAAACGTTCAACATGTCTCCATTAAAGCCCATTGTAATTTCAGGCTGATATTTCCTCACAGCAGCAGCCGCACACCTTTAGTTAAACTGTCAAAAAGGCCACATTATTAACCCGAAAGTACACAAAAAGTACACTTCAGATACTCAACTTCCTTGACATGTAAGAGGTTCATCTCTCATTCAGAACAATGGAAACCTATGATCTCTGCAGAGCTCGTTAGCTCAACTATAAACACCTGTGTAATGGAACACGATGATGTCATCACTCCAACTGACATGCTCAGAGCAGCAGACTTCAGATAAAGGTTAATGGTCCTGCCCTCAACAGCTCTACATCAATTATGGGGTGTCATCATCATATGCCGAAGATCAAGAGGGCGATCAAGAGAAGAGAGAGGGCGATCAAGAGAAGAGAGAGAGTAATGTAACCTCCTAATGTAATGTATAACTCCTATGAAAATGTTCAAAAAGTGCTCAAACTTCACATGTGTGCTAACAGTCCAGCCGTGAAGACATCTACGGGACAGTTTTGAGATTTCTTCAAATGCCGTTGCCATGGCAACACAATGCTCTCCTTGAAACACGGTTTTATCATAACTTCAGTGAAAATACTCCAAACAGCCCAAAACTTCACAGGTTTGGTAACGATGCAGCCATCAACGCATCTAAGCGTATTATGGGGTGTCATCAAATGCCGTTGCCATGGCGACAGACAACTCGCCATGAAACACGATGTCGCTGTAAGTCCAATCGACACGGTCCAATCGTCCCCCAATCTTCACTTGTATATCACCGGTCCATGCCTCAACAGCCCTACGCCAAATCTGAGATCTCACCATATGTCGTTTCCATGGAAACGCATCCCTCGCCATAAAACACGATGTCGCTATAACTCCTATGAAAATGTTCAAAAAGTGCTCAAACTTCACGTGTGCTAACAGTCCAGCCATGACGACATCTACGTGAGAGTTTTGAGATTTCTTCAAATGCCGTTGCCATGGTAACACAAGGCTCACCATGAAACACGGTTTTCTCATAACTTCAGTGAAAATACTCCAAACGGCCCAAAACTTCACAGGTTTGGTAACGATGCAGCCATCAACGTATCTAAGCGTATTATGGGATGTCATCAAATGCCGTTGACATGGCAACAGATCATTCACCATCAAGTTAGTTCAAAAGTTTGCAGTTCAAATATTCTGCTGCTTTTCCAAGCCTTTTACTTTCTTTTCTTCTCTCATCACACATTCAAGCCCCCAGTGTTCATGTATCATTTCAATCTAAATTATTCACTTTCTTCTTACACATTACATTTCGGCATAGCAGTTTAGCGTCAGCTTTTCAGCATAAAGCATTCCCACTAGCAATTTCTTCAGGAATTGCATTCTCTAGTTATCAGCTGATAAACCACAACTTTGATCAATTAACAAAACGTTTACATTTGCAGAAAGAAGGAATAAGCACCGAAGAGATGTGTAGAAACTGCTGCTGACAGGGAATGGTTTATTTTGAACATTTCTGCAAACTATATTACCAGGAAGCTGAAGGGAAGATCCCCTGAGAGGCATTCCTCAACATTGGACACAAATCTACAGACAGCAAGAAGCACATTCCTGAGTTGGGCAAAACTCAGAGAATATACACTTAATAGGGAGGGAGGCTGTGGCTCAGTGGATAGTGTGATGGACTTCGAATCTGGGGGTATCAAGTCCGAGTCCCACTGCAGTCAGCATGTCGTTGTGTCCCTGTCCTGTGGGGATTGTCCACAGTACTGAATGTATGTAAGTCGCTTTGGATAACAGCGTCTAACAAAATTACATGTAATGTAATATCTCAGAGATCTTAGTGCATTCACAACGTGTGTTCTAGAAGGTTCTGAGAGGAGCCCCAGCTCTGACAGAACCTTCTGCTGGACAGCTTCTTCCTGTACAGTATCTACAGAGACACATCTGCTTTAGTTATTCCTGTGGGAAAGAGAGGCTTTTTGTAGATGTATACTTCTTTCAGTTACATTTTAATAATCACAATTGTCAGTTTAGCAGGTTTATGTGCAATGGCTTTTAAAATGGTTTGATGAAATAAGTGATAGCAATATACTTAACCTTTATGTATTTTCAAGGGTAGACCTTCCATCAACTATCAGACGAGCTAATTAAAGTTGTAATAACACATAATGGGATGAGTCACACAGTGATCATTAAACAGTGGGACAACACAGTCCTGAAAGTGGTTCTTCAAGGTGGCGCCAAGTCTTTCTTATGCATATTCATAACAACAACGCAAGGTGAAGATTTATTTAAGGATAATATTATATATGTGAACCGCTCTATCGAAATCAGTCGGAAGTCGCAACGGCTCATTTCAAAATAAACGTGGATTTGCGTAAAAAACTATTTTTTCGGGGTTCGGGTGTTTTGTTTGATTTTAAATAACAGGCACCTCTCACTCGCAATCTGCTCTTCCGCAGCGCCGCACCCCCTCCCTCCGGCTGAAATGATGAATGTAAGGCATATAGTAATCATAGATAACACGGCAGGGTCCGTTACAGTTTGTTTTCATCTGATTTCAAATAAACAAAGTCTTGGCTTTCAGAATATTAAACTTGTTTCGGCAAATTTAGATGATAAATACAACTTTGAAGCTTGTAACGGCATAATTACAAGCGGAGAACGGAGTAATTTAACGTCACAGCAGTTATAACAACAGCCGGTGTTTCTCGTGAGTGTTTTCCCCGGGAAACAAACACAATATACACAAACGCAAAAATACACAAACATACACACACACATACACACACACACTTGCGAGCTTCCCCCAGACCAGTAATCCAAACGGAAATATTTTCCCTCCGGACTATTTTGATCATTTGCTCCGCTAATAATCAATCAGATCGATGGATTCCAGAGAAGTGGAAACTTTGAAGGCCTTTTTCTCAAAATGATGACTCGGTGACAGTCATTATATAATGTGACATATTTTGCTTAATATTTGGAGTACAAAAACAATCCTGATATCATTAGAAAGCTAGGAATCTCCTCTTTCCAACAGTGTATACAACTCAAAATGTGTCTCCGGGTCAATGCGACTGATTTCGATAGAGCAGGTCACATATTATTATTATTCATATTTCATGTTTAAGTAAAGAGTGTGATTTGACCTTTTTATTTTGTTGTGATCATTTTATTTCATGTTTAATGGAGGTTCTTACTAAACAGAATGTTTATTTATCTAAGCTTTGCTGAAATAATTGTAATTTAACCCTTTATTATATATTATCTGTCTTTGATTATGTATGTTTTTAATTGCTTCTCCCCCTCAAAAAACCTTGTTTGCTAATCGAATCCCTGGAAACCTTCACACACAAAACATATATTTTAGATTTTATATACAAGAAGTAAAGTTGAATTTGTTTAGACCTCTCTCTTACATAACACTAACCTGTTTTTTAACCTGTGTTTCCCAATATAGTATGGTTTCTTTAGGCTGCTGGAAAAGCTGTATGTCAAACTCTGATGCCCCTTTCACACCAACGCGGTTCCCGTTCTAGCTCCGTGCTTGCGCTCTTCTGGTTCGGAACCGGTTTTTATTTTCAGCCCCCGTTTTGTTCACACCGCCCAGAGCCCGACTGGTGCTGCCGCGGCTGCGTCATGACGTCACCGTTTACGCCGCTGATTTTCTCCCCAACGGCGCTCACAACAACAACAATGGGGGACTGCGTCGGGTCGATGATCGTGTTGCTTTTAATCATACTAAGCCAGATTAAATTAAATAACTACATCTCAACCCTTATACTTTTCTCCAGAGTGCCGTGGTTCATTGTTTATTAAAGGTCCCATGTCATGCTTTTCCGGTTATTACCCGTCCCCTTATGTGTTATGTAGCTTGTTATGTAGCTTTTTATGCATGTAAACCGTCTGCAAAGTCACAAACCCTCAAAGTACACCCTGTAGCGAGTAAAACTCTAACACAGAAAATACCTGTCTATGCTGCCCCAGAACGCCTCGTTGGAGATTTTCCTTTTTCCATTTTTGTCTTCCTGGGTACAATGACGTGACCACGTCCAAATGGACCAATCCGTGGAGCTCCTCACACACACACTCTCAGCGGCAAAATTGTGACGCGCTTGGGGGGGGGGGGGGGGTGCTAGTGGAGCCTCGCAGCGGCGAAACTGTAGCGCGCTTACACACTGTAGGTGCTTCCCGCGTCCATTCGCGATGTCTCGCAGACCCCACGCAGCAACCAGGAAATGACACCAGTAACCCTGCTCACACTGTCCGCTCCTTACGGCAGCGAGCCGTGCAACGTCCCGCCAACACGGCACACAGACCCCACGCAGCATTCTCATCTGTTTGTCATTACTGGTGTCATTTTCTGGTTGCTAACGCCATTGTAACACATAATCACTGATGTTCCGCTGTAACGGTTGTGGACTCATCAGAACAGAGTGGGCGAGCTGACCAATCAGAGCCCTGAGGGGGGGGGGCAGGAGCTCCAACAAGCCGTTTAGGACAGAGAGTGAATACACATACTATACAGAGATGTTTTGCACAATATAAATCTATTCTAGTAGACCTCAACAATGGAATTATGATCAGTAGAAATGGCCATGACATGGGACCTTTAATGTGTTTCAGCGGCATTTACCGACCGCTGCAGTGCTACAGCGTTGTGTATGGCATCACAACGCTGTTATGAAAGTTTCTTTGGTATAAAATGGGTGATGTTAGCATAGCAACCGAAGCTAAACTGACTATCTTGACTACTTGTTGCTATCCTATTGTGGCATAAGCCGTTTTCTACAGGCACATTTTACCGGCGTATTTTTCATTAGGATTCTACTTGTGATAGTCGGACATGACAACCTGTGCAGCCCATGTATTGATTCCATCCGATAGCTGCTATAATACAAAACAAAACGTCTGCCTGCTCTCCACAATGATCAATAATAGCGAACGGATGGTCAAAGTAAGGTACAAATAAACAGAATCACACTAAGCCTGGTTAGTGTTGCCTACACTTTATAAAGTGTGTTTTATTTATAAGTGTGTGGTTGCGTTCTGGTCACTTTGCTCAGCGCTACTGCTTGTTACAACTTGTATTTGCCGTACTCGCCATAAACTGTTGCTCAGGTTGATGTGGTTCTTGCTTCTAGACCGACAATTTTTTGGAGCTGCGGTGTGAACAGGGAAAAACAGTGCTTATCAGGCTCTAGCTCCGAACCGGCCCTGGAACCGCGTTGGTGTGAAAGGGGCATGAGGGCATGTGTGTCGGTAAAGAACCAGACCCAGATGGGACTTTAAAGAAACGACTCAAACAACATATTTATGAAGACTTAAAGGGGACCTATCATGCAAAATGCACTTTTTGATGTCTTTTATACATAAATATGTGTGTCAGGGAAATCGCAAAGTTTCAGAAAATACAACTTTTCCTCCGTACCCAAATCTCTAAAATCGGGGGTACAACGGAGCTGATCCAGATTGGCCGTAATGATGTAATTTACGTCATATGACCCACGGCCCTATGAGAAACGTTGCTATCAGAAACAATGCCCGACGTGTTTTGGACGTAATATGGTCTTTACAAGCATCGCTAACACTCAGAGCTAACCTGTACTGGAGAGATTATGTGTAAAGAAGCAGGATATAAAAAGGAATTCACCTTGTGGTAAACCGGCGAGAGAGAAAGCGTTTGAGCTCCATACTGTTTCAGAAATAATCCTTGATGTGGTTTTGAACATGATATGGCAATTCATCACCGCAGCATTTAGACAGTATCTGCCGTGTCCTGCATGAGCAGGCATAAGCTCCGCCCCCTCTTCTTTTCTTTTTTTAAAGCTTTATACCCCGAATCAGCACTTTAGTAACAGGGTGTGAAATAGAGGGATATGAGACATGGCTAGAATGGGTGATCTGTTTGGTATTTTGAGCAAAACACTTCATAGACATGTTTTTTTATATATTTTTATATATCTGAGACCTATGCTATTGCCTAAAAATAGCATGATAGGTGACCTTTAAGACAACAAGCAATACGTTATACAAGAGGCCAATATGGCTATTCTGAACAAGATTACACCTGATAACCATGATGCACCTTCCAAGAGTCATCTCAGCTGTCACACTGTTGGCAGTCACAAACTGTCATGACTCTTCATTTTGTTCCAGGAACAGTTTCTTGGCAAGTTATGGACATGAAAGTCATGGGATCTTTTTATGGAGAGCTTCCAAATCTGTGTTTGGATGTGATGGTTACCTCCAAACCGGATTTCTAACCAAAGGAGAAAGCTGTCATGGGCAAAGGCAAACCCCCCGGCATAAGGCATAAATCTGCACTGTTGATGTAGAACTGTTCAAGATGAATTTGGAGAATATAGGACCACAAGAGGGCTCCTATGAATGATGGCTCTCAGTTTTATTAGGCTGGGGAAATTGGAAAGCACTTGACAGATCTCCTTGATCTCCTCCGACTTTCATCAAAGATTCTGGACCGCATAATAAGATAGCGGGATTATTGCTGAGTGTGTGTCGGCTTTGGAGCTGAATTAGTTCTGTCTTAAGAACAAAGAGTGCCTCCTTGCCATTTAAAAATACACTTGTCCAAAATTTACTTACTACTGGTCGTTGGTTTGGGATTATGCTGATGGGTAGAGGCAATCAGATCACTATGTGACCTTCAGATTCAAAATGCCAGTGACTACATCTGATACAGCCTGAGACAAACTAAGCTGACTGGAGTGATTGGAATCAGCACTTTAAAAAATCTATTACAGTTGTTAGTGAGAGATTGATAGATTAAACAACGTTCTAATTTCAAAGTAATAATTGCAAACTTGTGCTCATCCGAACACAGTTTTCCTAACGCATGAGGTCCATTCATTTTTGTCTACAAGCAGAGATTCACACGGGGCCAATCAAGGGCCCTGCACTTTGGAGAGTGAAAAGACAAAAAGGTTAAACAATGTGAAGCTCTTTTGAGTCCTTCATTTTAATATTAATAAGGCTACTGATTTCCCCTTAACTATAATCATCATTTTAGTAGTAATCTAATGACGCTTTCTGGAGAAAATGTATCATAATTTCTTTAAATAAACAAAAACATTGTATGCTTCTTAATATATCGTAAATTGACAGCATTGATAACATTAATGCAGCATTGCTGTGATAATAGTTAACATCCCAATAATCAGCAATAAAGAAACAAAAAACATTCATAATTAATATCCTTATAACATAATGTGTGAAATGCCCATTTATTGACTGATAATAAACATGTACAAACCCTTTGTATGGGTTTGCGTTTGGACAATAATAGGGATACATATTGATATACTGGCTCTCTGGCATTTTCTTAAATATAAAAAAAACATGTAAAGGCGGTTTAATAGTGACTAGAGACACATGTGCTTTGAATTTTTTCATAGGATCAGTCGCACGGCTTATTGAGTCCTCCATTCTGATTGGTCAATTTGTACATTCCAGGGGTCTGTTATTTTTCGCTAACAGGCCTCTGCTAAGGAACACAGACTGTTGTTAGGGAGGAGGCTCTGGTCAACGGACTTTGTGAAGTTATATCAATCCGCAGAAAGAAGTTGATTTAATGTAAAAAGCATAAAAAAGTAAGCAAATGTTTGTTTGGTAGATCTTTTTGTTGTAACAATGCTTCTTGGCAATAACTCTTATACCGTTGGAAAGCCTGTTTTCTTACCTTTCCAATGGTACCACATTTGTGAGGAACATGTATTTGTGAGATGAACAGCAGAGCTGAGTATGTGGGTTGCGCCCATGAAAAATGTGACAAATCTACTCTGCCTTTTTTTATTGAATGAATTGTTATATTTGTTGGAAAAACATGAAGCTTTGTCCCCAGTAAAGAAATGGGCTCTGGCAGTGTTTAACCTCTTAAGCCCTGAGCCTGTTTTTCAGGTCTCAGGCTCGAAAATGACATTCCCAGAACAAATGACCATATCTTCCCTTCTAAAAGGGTTAAATTAATCATCTTTTTTCTCAAAGTAATGATAAACCTGTGAGTTGGATGTAGAAAAGTCAGAATCAATATAGATGTTTTTTATTTTAAAGAAAATTCAGATTTTACATAGTAAAAAACTGTAAATTATAGTATACGTCCAAAAATGATTTTTTACTTATAGTGAAAACTACCTTTGGATGATGGTAAGTTAGACTAAACGCTTTAGGAATCCAAAGTACAACATATAATAAGTACCCTGTATCAAGATTGATGCAAAACAAGTGAAATTTGACCTTTTTAGAGAGATTTAGCCAAAAAACCCCACTTCTGGGGTCATTTGGGTGGATTTGACCTATCTCTGGCCCCCCTTGCTCGATTTTGATGAATGAAATCTCTTTATAACCGCTAGAGCCAATGGAATCGAGGGAAAGTTATATACACACCAAAACGTTAACAAATAAGGAGTGAGAGTGACGCGTTACCAAAACCGGAAGCTGCATACACTCTGGTGGCTACCATTAGCAGCTAACTTTTCCGCTCCGATTTTTACATAAAAAATTGAATTATGGATTATAAATAATTTCTTCAAAGGCACAGGTACATTATCAACCTATGGATTAACAGTTGTAGATTTATCTTTTTCGTTTTAATGCCATTGAACACATCTTTTGACCTAATTGACAGCTACGGTGAGACGATCTGCCGTAAAAGCTCCGTAAAGGTACGTGTTGTGATGTCTGTGTTTGCTTCCCCTGTCGCAAGTTCGGATCGCTCAGTGATGATACTATACCTAAATAATCAGTGGAGTCTCAGCTTTAATCGGCTATATTGTATGTGCAGCTACGATAAGTAATAAGGGTATTTTTATCTTGAATTGTGTGCCGCCGTGCGTTAGAATATTTTCGCTCAGGGGTCATTTAGACGCTCCTTATGAGACTTGTGTTTTGTTTTGGTAAAAATGGTTCATATCTTCAGTTAGCTGAGATTCTTCCCGTTAATCTGGTGCTACACATTAATAGTTTCATAAATGTTAAGAAGCCCTGAGACATTATCTCGAAAAAGAAACGGTGGGAGGGGTCCAACCGCCGTGCTTAAGAGGTTAAAGACTGGTTAATGGAAAGAACATGTGAAAAGGCTTAGACAGGTACAGAAAACCTCGATCAGTGCTGCCGTCATTTTAAATTCCGTTGCTGTCGCCAACGATGATATTTTTTTATTTGCGGAAGCAATGTGATAATTTTTTTTTTAATATAGTGAGTCAATTCGTTGGTTTATTTAGTACAGGTAAAAAGCGTCAATCCTGATCACCCTTCATGAGTGTTCTTTTTTCAATAAATGTCTGGCTCGCTGCACATGGTCCTTTTCTTATATCTCAGTGTTTACTGTTACCTCTGTCAGCATCAGGAATATATAATAATAATAATCCATCACTGGTATCAGAATCAGAATTCTTTAATCTGTCCCGCAACAGGGACATTTACATTATTCTAACAGCAGATTTGTGTAGACTTACATATTAAGGAGTACAAAATAACATATAGTTATAGTATGGACTGTACCAAACTCAGAACTCTCCAAGCCTCACTTTTGTCCTTTTGTAACATCAGCACTTTACCCCATAAGTACCAATAGTTATCAGGCCAACATTGTTCATTAGAAGTGATTATCAGCCTCCTTAAGCTACTGTGCCAATGCAACTGTCCAGATGGCTTCAAATTATAGATAGTAAGTGTGGGCAGCTGAACCTATTTGAATCACAGTTTGTGGGAGGAACCAAAGTCTCAGAGAGGGCTCACACTGAATCAGCAGACTGTGAGGCCTTTAGTAGTGTGAGTAATCCTTCTGACGCCTACACGGTCTGATGTCTTTGTGAGGGCAACAGTAGCTATCAAAACAATCAACACATACACATAATTCAATGTAAGCTCAAAACCTAATTAACAAATAGCGGTTGTTATAGGGGAAATTGAGAACTAATGACTCCTAAAGGTTAATACAGATGTCACCTCATTAAAGCAGCACTGTTAGAGTCTACGATTACTCAAACTCAAAGTGATGTCACTCAACTCAACTGTCAGAGATAGAAGTTCATGCCAACAAAAATGTTTCTATGAGCACTTTATCTTTCTGTTGTTTATTTTGACATGTTGTTAAGTTGCTTGCTTCTTGCTTCATATTTTCAGTAGAAAATGCAATGCGCAGATGTGTTCCTGTTTCACAGTCAGTACAGACAGGTGGTTTGTACGCTGTGTTTCTTAGAGAGGAAAATGAATCTGCAGCTTCCACTACTATCTGATCACTTTCTCTGGGCTGCTACAAACACTACACCGGGCTACCAAAATCCATTTATCAAATATTTTCGGTCAATTTCTTCCTCAGACTAACTTTGGCCTGCCTCTCAGATAAGCATTCGTCTAACAAGTAACATGTAATGTAATGTATACCAATGGTTGACTGCACTACTTGAAGCGACCTGTGAAACAGCTGAAGGGGCCCCTTTTACAGATAATATATCAAATTTGAATATTGTTTTGTGTCAGGTGTGTCTGAATTGCTGTAACTCCCAAATGCCTCACCAAACCAATGTCAGAGATGTGATACAGTTTATTATATTTCAATATGTGCTTCATTTTGACTATAGGCAGCATTATATACTGAAATGCTTTTCTCTATATTCTACATATATAAGATTGTGAGACTCCTGACTAGCACAAAATATGTGCCTCAGTAGGAATGTATCAACAGTACCTTCTATTCATGTATATCATCCATCTCTATTCCAGTCCGTTAATTATAAATATGACTGTGACTCCTGCTGTTCCTTTATCAAACTGCTTCTAACACTAACACTCGGCAGACTTATAGCGCTATACTCTGTCCTATTAATAGCATTAATGACAGCTGACATTAACAGCCTTGATCATCTCATATTCCAAACGGTATAAATGAAAACTGTTAATCTTCCTCACAGTTAAACATGTCTCATGAGTGTTGCAAATTATTACAATTATTCTCTTGATATTGAAGGGAAAAAACACATAGGAAGAGATACGTTTTTTTTTGTGTAAATGCGTCAGTATAATACGGGTTCTCCTGCTCGTCTGGCTTTGGACATCAGTCACATTTTGTCCTTTCTGTCTTTACCCCAACTTCATGAGAATATAACTGAATACCTTTCACACCCTGTGAACTTGCAGTGAGATATCGGGAGGATACGACTTATCACTACTGATACCTGAGAGCAAGATTACTTGATAGACTGTATTGTCTGCACACCATCATATCAGCAGTCACAAAAACAACTGCAGTTTCACATTAATCCTCTGGGGTCATCAACCACAAAAGTCATGCATTTGCTGTTACAAAATGCTGTGAAAACTGATAGTCATAGTTTGATTAAGATATGTACTTGGCTAAAATGATCTTTAAATAGGTCAATCAATACCACTCAAACATATTTTGGCAACATTTATGATATTATTTTTATGCCGACAATTGTTTTTAATTTCACACACACACACACACACACACACACACACACACACACACACACACACACACACACACACACACACACACACACACACACACACACACACACACACACACACACACACACACACACACACACACACACACACACACACACACACACACACACACACACACACACACACACACACACACACACACACACACACACACACACACACACACACCTCTTTTAGACCCTCCAAAATGTATGTTGGTTATTTCTCTGTATGACATCTCATGTGTGGTTCCCACCAGTGCCGTTTGATAACAAGGTCAGTAAGCCAATGGTATAATGACGTTGGTATCACCTGGTAACTCTCCATCATCAGTGATCAAGAGTCTTACCAGATGCCATTTGGAATTGAAAAATATGACAAAAATATGGCTGGCTTTGAGCATGGTTCATGGCTTCACTCTGGTACCAATCCCAAAAGCTTAGTGACATAAAAGAGAAACCATTCCAGGGTGAACACTGGTCCAGTCAGCTGAAGGACAGCAACGCCAAGGGAGCCACTTTTCTCTTTGACTGGTAATCTAAATCTAAAGTGACATTCTCCAAGTTGGTGTTAGTTGTTTGTAAGCAGTGGGAGAGAGAGAGAGATATAGTAATCAGATTTTGTGATGTATTTACTCATGTGATTGCTTCTTAATTTAACATTTGAAACGTTTTGGGTGTGGGACAACAACAGGATTTCTGATTCTCAGTCACTGGTTCTCGTAAGACTGCTATGCTGATGACACCAATCTATTTTTCTTTGCCCTTGCTCTGTCGATCTTCAACTGGATAAGACTGAGTAGTGCTCCCTCAGGGAAAAGATCTGCACGTTGAAGTGAAGTTCATTTATCTACTATCACTAATTCTAGCACTGCTACTACTTTAAAGAGTATGGGTTTTTAGCAGTTGTTTTTTACAAAACAAAAGTTTACAGATATACATACAAAAATCTATTTTAATCGTTTGGACTTTATGTATAATCTATATTTTTCTGTCAAATAATGGATAATCTTACCTCTTCGTGAAAAGTTTAAAAGGAAAAAATGTCATTGTTAATTGGTATCAACTTATAAATATCTGAAATGTGACATGGCATATTATCAAAGGTTACTAGTAACTTAAACGCTAATAAGTGTAGTTAAAATATCTATATTTCCACGTTACATGAAGTAAAGTACAAGTACGAAGTAAAACGGATATATGTTAACCCTACTCTGTCTCTGGTTTCAAACTCAACAGAATCTCAGATGTATCAATGAGAGTTAACTTTAGCAAACATTTGTTCATTCCAACATCTAATTAGTCCGGTGTGTTTACTGAAGAGGCACACACACCACACACACACACACACACACACACACACACACACACACACACACACACACACACACACACACACACACACACACACACACACACACACACACACACACACACCCACACACACACACACCACACACCACACACACCACACACACACACACACACACACACACACACACACACACACACACACACACACACACACACACACACACACACACACACACACACACACACACACACACACACACACACACACACACACACACACACACACACACACACACACACACACACACAACATTTGAGTTAGATCTGCTGGCTGGCAGTAAATTCTCTCTCATTCATCACACTGTTTACTAATTAGAAGCTGATCAGGGTTTTCTCCAGCTGAGGAGTCAACACATCCAGTTCTCCTTTTACTCTAAGTAGGCTTGTTACGGTGTGAGATTTTCACCGTGATGAATGTCAAAGAAAATATCTTGGTTTATTATTATCAGTTACATTGACCCTCATAGTGAGGACATATGAACATAATTATAAACTTTAAAAATAGCTTGTATCTGGGGGAGCAGTGATTAAAAAGCTGCCACATTTTCACTCATATCAAATAAACAGCTGATTAGAGGGTGCTGCTTCTAACACAGACACAGACCATCTGGTTCTTTCTATGCATAAAATTGCGTAGAAACATGAGAACAAGTGAGAAGCTGGTGAAAATCAACGTTCTATGTCACTTAAAAAGCTAAAAGTAGAAAACTACAGTACTGTGTAAAATCTAAAATCAAAAAATGTTCTGCATATTTAAGAAATATATTGTATGAGCATCAAACATTTAGTAGTGTAAACATTTTAATGATGGACACAGTCCATTTTCAAAATAATGAAGACTATATATTATTGAATTACAATTAAGACAATAAGATAATATCAGATATTCCTTTTTTTATCCAATATCGGTTTGTTTTTTTCGTTACAGCAGCAGCTTAAAAATCAAGGCATTGCACATAATTAGAAATTGAAATAGTAGAAAATAAACAATTATATAGCTGGCATGTGTGTAATATTATAAATAAAACTAAATTGTAAAAGTAATGTGTTACATTTCACCCTGAAAATAAGGGATAGAAAATATGTGATTAAATGCTATTCAGCAAACGGCAGAGCTGCAAACATTGAACTAACAACTACTAGTACAGAGGCCTGTACTACGAAGCCGGATATTCGCTTAGCGAGCTAACTTCAGGGAAAACTCTGGGTTTTCGGTCCTACGACGCTGGTTCACTTCTTACCGGGCTAGATCTCCATGGTAACTTATGCTGAACGGCACCGCCTGCTGACCAATCAGAGCTCAGTGTGCGGAGTTTAAAGCTATCAAGTCATATTACAGGATAGAGGAAATACAGAAAAACTGCCGTTGCAGGAAAGAAGGCCGGCAAAAATCAACTGACTGTGTGAACGTGAAAATGAATAGAATATCCCCTCCCATCTTCAGAGCAATCTGACTATTATAACATTAGCGTTAAGAAAGCTTACTTAAATATCTGCCACAACATAAGTAACCGGATCAGAGTAACATTACGTACAGTCCGCGGCACTGTGAGTGCAGACTTCGATGTGTCCCATTATCATTCATATCATATCACATCATAATTTATCATATAGTTATATCTGAGTCAGCTTCTTGAGCCGTATCTGGCCGTGCAACACTTACAGTGTCACATACTGTATGCAGAAGTATTATTTTAAGCAAGACATTAAGTTGACGAAACACTCGAGTCAAATGTAATTAAAGTCAGATCCACTCGTGTCTTAGACGGGGCAGTGATATCATACACCTGTTAATGTACGCATTCAAACACAAACCTTTGATATTGTGTTATTCATTCACACAAATATCAGTCCATCACTTAAACTCCAGCATATCTTGAAGTACACTGCACATTGTTTGTTTTTATACTAGTTTTTGTCATTGGGGTGGCAGAAAATAGATACTTTAACCGTTTAGCCAGTGGCGGCTGGTGAATCTCATTTCATTTCATTTCAAACCTTTATTTAACCAGATTGGTCCCATTGAGATCATAGATCTCTTTTTCAAGGGAGACCTGCAAATCTTTCTCCAGGGGGGCAAAATGTAAGCAAGCGTATACACAAACCCAAAACATATGTCATATTACAACGCAGGGCTAGCTCAAAGGCACACAGCACTTGATACAGTCAACAGTATTATTTTAGAAAGGACTTATTATGCTTACTGATCCCTATCCTGTAGCCCTCACTGGACAGCTGTGTTTACTTTCCTAAACATGGCTAGTCGCATCCATGTGGGCTCTAGTTTGTTCATGCCTTTTAGTTTTTTCTGATACGTGCCTCAAGTCACTCACATCTGTCTGGATCCATGCTGGGTCTGGTCCATAGACTGGTCTGATCCTGACGTTTGAAAAAGGAGGCAAGGGAAGCAATATATAGCACTGGTGTTGCTAAAGCTAGCCAAGCCTTCTTGCTAAACCAGCTCCTTTGAAAGAGCGTGTATACTGCCTTCCTCTGTCCTCTGACTCCTGCCTAATGGCCATGTCAGACTGATCAGGGGGCTCATTTATAAACATAGCGTACGCTCAAAAGATGGCGTACGCCAATTTCTAAGCAATCTTTGCGATTTATAAAAAACAAACTTTACGGGAAAATGTGCGGTCCTCCACGGACACTCTGACCCATGGGGTGAGATGCACAGGCTGCAGTGGAGACGCTGCGCACAACTGATTGACAGCCGGAACACAAACCAAAAAATAAGAATTCGTATCCAGTCGTCATGACTCCACTCCGGAGGGATTCCCCGATAATTTCTTGCAGTTTCTCATCATGGGGGGTCTCCTGTCCACTTATTTATTTTGGTGACGATCCGACCTCCAAGCTGCTACTCTGGTTCAAACTGCATCCACCAAACAATATGGTTTGTCTTAGACTTGGTGTAAAATGTCTTTTTTTGCTGTTCTGTCGGCATTTCCTGCGATCTTCTTCCTGCAGTCAGTCTGAATGAATATTAATACGGGGCGTTTCTTTGACTATTTATAGGCAAATATGGCCGTTACGTGAAGCCCGCAAAAGCTGCGCCGCATTTCGAGTTGATTGTGATTTATAAAAAGGGAAACCGGCGTAGGACGTGCGTGCGCAGTGTTTTATAAATCGGAATATTTGTGTGCGTATTTACTTGCTTTGTCCTACGTACGCCACCTTCCCACGTGAATCCTACGCAAAGCTTTATAAATGAGGCCCCAGGTCCGAGCTCTTTTACTTTCAGCTTTCCCTCCAGTGTCCTCCTCTCAAACAGTGTTTCTTTAAAAGGCAGTTTTCCATTCATCCCCTTCCCTTATTATCACCAGATGATATGCATTTCTAAGATCTAACTTGGTAAAGACCTTAGCACCTTGTAACTGGTCGAAAGCTGATGACATAAGAGGAAGGGGGTACCTGTTCTTGATGGTAATGTCGTTCAAACCACAATAGTCAATGCAGGGGCGAAGTGACTTGTCCTTCTTTGCCACAAAGAAAAATCCGGCTCCAGCGGGAGAGGAAGAAGGTCGAATTAATCCAGCGGCTAGTGAAGACTCCACATATTCCTTCATCACCCGTGTCTTTGGAGCAGATAGGGAATAAAGACCCCTGGGTGGTGAAGAGCCTGGTAACAAGTCTATAGCACAATCGTACACACGATGAGGGGGCAGCGAGGTGGCTCTGGCCTTGTTAAAAACCTCCATTAGGTCATGGTAACACTGAGGGACCTTGGAAATGTCAGGGGAATCAGGATCGGAAATGTCTTGAATTACAGGGACAGCTGGAGGGGCAGCCAGGGAACATTTGGACGGAAAACAGGTACTTAAACATCCCTTATACCAAGCAATAATCTTGCCAGTGGACCAGTCTATGTGGGGGTTGTGTAGGGTAAGCCAGGGGTACCCCAAAATGATTGGGTGTTCGGGGGACCGAAAAACATGAAAGACGAGAAGCTCCGTGTGATCGTCCTGGAAACTTAGCTGAAGAGGTTGGGTGTGGTGAGTTACCCTACAGAGAAGACGGCCATCCAAGGCACTTGCTTCCATTGGTCTTGGAAGAGGGAAGGTCTCAAGGTTCAGCTTCTTAGCCAACTCAAAGTCTATAAAACTGGCATCTGAGCCAGAGTCTACCAAAACAGGATGCCTGAGAACCACAGAAGACGAAGACAGAGTGACATTTGGGAGACAACGTGAGGGACTAACATTAAGTGTAGTGCGGCTCACCAGTGCCTTCTTCTTTACTGGCGAGCCAGACCTTTTAGTAGGCGACAGTTGGCGATTGAGTGTCCCCGTTCACCACAGTAGAAGCACCTGCCCTTCCGCAGGCGGCGCTGTCGCTCTTCAGGGGTCAGCTTGGTCCTGCCGAGCTGCATGGTCTCCTCCGGAACAGCAGGGGGCGACAGAGGCGCTGTAGACAGAAGCCAGGGCCTGGGGTGATTCCATGAGGACGAAGAGCTGGGCGAAGACTGCCTCTTGTGGGGGAAACAGGGAATCGCAGTCTCTCTCTCTATCAGTCGCTTGTCAATCTTAATAGTCAATGAAATTAGGGAGTCCAAATCAGCTGGAAGCTCAAGAGGAGCTAACTGATCTTTTAATGTGCCGGACAATCCATAAAGGAAAGCATCAAACAATGCTGATTGGTTCCAGTCACTGTCCGCTGCCAGGGTACGGAACTTGATAGCATAGTTAGAAACCCTCTGCTTACCCTGGCGCAATCCAACGAGTGCTCTGGCTGCCTCCCGCCCAGGTGGGATGTGCTGGAAGATCTTGGTGAAGGTCTCAGAGAAGAGATCGAGGGAGTCACAAACAGGAGACCTTCGCACCCACTCTGCCGTCGCCCAAGCCTCAGCTCGGCCAGAAAGGTGGGAGATAATTGAGCGCTCAGATGGGTAGCATGCAGCCTGGAGCTCAAAGTGGAGGCCGCACTGAGCCAGGAAAGCCCAACAATCACCGGAATCCCCAGAAAACCGCTCTGGTCGGGAGAGGTGAGGAGACAGGGCCAGATTTGGAGACTGGACTGGAGTAGGATCCACTGGGGAAACAGACAATGGAAGAGCTGGAGGACTTGGCTGGAGGACTAGTTTTTGGATACTTTCGACCAAATAACAGACTCCTGTCTCTCGGCCATCATCCTTAATTCCTGCCGAAGCCCGGTAAGTTCCTCCTCTTGGTGGTAAATCCTCCTCCCTTTACTCTGAAGAGCAGCCCGCACAGAATCCTGGTAGGCTGAGTCCATGCTGGCCAGCTCGTACTATCAGACACAAGTACTGGCACAAGCAAAACATAGGACTCAAGAGCACAACCAGGCAAAAAGGTTTATTCAAGCGTTTAATCAAAAAGGCAAAAATATTACAGGCAAAGATCCAAAAAAGAACAGACTGGAAGCAACCAACTAAGTTGGTGGAAAAAGACTATTGCAGCAACAAAAAAACAACCAACTAAGTTGGTAAAAACGCTTAACAGCTAGGACTGTAGCATACTTTTAGGAGAGTCTCTTGGAGCACTTCATGCAAGACAGACAAGACGAACTGGCACTGACCAAGGCAACAGACTAAATACACAGGAGAGGAGTAATGATTAGGGACAGCTGGGGCTCATTGAGACCAGGCAGGTGATTAACATGGAAGGAAAACACATCAGGTGAGGGAGTGAGGCGATCAGCCAGGACCAGGATGTGACAGTCGGCTCTTTTTCACTAGCAGACCGTTGCTTAGGATAGCAGGCCGTTGCTAAGAAGGATGCTCTGCTCAAGGGACTATGTGCAGTCACATCAACCCACAGAAAGTACTCCGGTAAATGTAACGTCTGCTGTAGCCAAAAAAAAAAGTTTTCCTCCATCAGAAAACCACGTGAAACAAAACTCTGGATTCATGCTTAACTGTCTCCCGTAAAGAAAAATACAAAACTGAACAATAAATAGCACAAGAAAGGAATGGACAGAAAAATCAGCAGAACAAGACAGGACAGGAAGTAAACACTAAATCAATAAATCATTTTAATCAATATTGTGAGTCAAGTCCTTGTTTTATTTAGCATGTAGCGATGTAATACGCAGGATAATTTGCAGCAAAATGGTCATTAATAAAAAGATTACTTCAGGTTGATTCAAGATCTTTGTGTCGGGATCCTGCTCACCCTGTCGGTGTTCTTTTTTCATTAAAATGCACATTATCCATTACATAATTTTTCTTTAAACTAGCTGAGCTACCACACAATGGTTCCACATGTCCCCGCAAACTGCACAAGCATCTCAGATTAGGAAACAATAAACAACACACTTCTTATTCTCCAAATTATTATTTGACATCTGACATCAAACATTTGTGTCACGATGTCTAGTCAAATAGGGTTTTTCTTTATAATAATGTAGTGAAATAAACATTGTTGGTTTATGAATTGTCCAAAATAAAATTCCCATACAATATTTAGGAGAAAACCGACTGGTAAAGTAAAGTTCATATTTATATAGAGTTATGTACACAGTGAAGGGCGTTTGGAAGAGACAGGAGGTCGATGAGCAAAGTCAGTTATTTAGAGGCCCTTTGAAGCAGAGGGAGTGGCATCAAACACAATGTCTGAAAGGCGATAATTATTTAAAAGCGCTTTTCAAGAGAGTGAGTTTTCCTCCATTACTATCGACTGCTCTGTTTTGGTTGCTGTAAATAAAGAAAGGTTCATTATTTTGCCTCTGAAGTCCACTGGGACATATTGATGGAAGCCCTGTTGTGCTTGCAAGTGAGCAATGCTGTCTCCTCACTGGGCATAAATACAGTATTGATTAGCCATTCTACACAGCTTTCACTGTCATTTTTCTATCCTGCTCGCCAAGAAGAATTAGTGGACAGTAATCACTCTGCATCCTGCAGGCAGAAGCATCCACCATTAGAGATGAGCCGGTATGGAACCCAATAAATCATACTCACACCAGATCCACCTGTCACCATGAAGGATTCAGCAAGTAGAGCGCGGAAATATGGCCTTTGTTATTTGTTGCACGAAAAATCAGGTCAGACAGTCTCTGTTTACTCCCTTTGTTATTTCTTAGGATACAGAATGAGGTTTGCCACCAGTGCTCAGCCAGATCCCTCCAATATTTACACTGTGTGCTTTATATTTCATAAAAGGTTACTAGATAAATAAAAAAATACAGGGATTGGCCATGCTTTTATATTCGAACAACACATTATGCATATCTCACTACCAGCTAGCCATGCTTTCATATTGGAAGATTATATATAGTAGCTTTAACATACACATACATTCATTTTAAGAAACAATGTTAACATTTAACTAACGCAGATCACATTAGGTGGAACTGATTGAGAAAATATATTCTCTTACTTCCAGAATTTGTATGCAATCACTCTGTTTAAAGAGGCCCTGCAGCCAACCCACAACAGAGCCGGCAAGCTAACCAATCAGAGCAGACTGGGCTCTGGTTTCAGACTGAGGGTGAAAAGAGGTGCTGCAGCACAGGAAATATGAGAAAAATAAAGAGCTTTTTGAACATTAAAGCATGGAGACATGTCACAGTAGAGACACAAATGACAAAATACATTGTGACACCACTATATGCAGGATATGATGTTCAAAATTCAGAGCTGATTGGCTGTAAGTACGTGTGCCGCGAAAAGTGTGGTGTGTGAAGAGGAGACGAGAGAGCTGCAGTGGCGCGTCCTAAAACCAGGAAGTAAGCTGCGCTTGGCTTCCCTCGACAAAAAAGCAATGAGGTTTCTCCAGAGGATTTTAGAAAATAGCTCGAAATAAGATCTGTGGGAAACGTACCTGTTAGATAAATGCACGTTTTGATTAGCCGGATAACATCCACATGTCTACCCTACTTTTATAATTTTTTTATCATAAATCTATGGATTAGATTTATGATAGACTTTTGAAACTACAAGAAGATAAGGAGGACTTTTACAAAAGAGTAATAGAAATGTTTGTCCAGAAGGATAGGCAAATGGACTTCATCTTCAAGTCAAGGTAAGACCGCCATTTTATTGAAAATGGGATCTTACTAAGAGAGAACAATTCAATATTTAAATGATAAAATTACATTTTTTGGGTATCCTTTTGTTGAACTGTCTGTTTAAAATTAATCGAAGCATCAGACAAAAAAAGCTTTTGAAAATAATATTATATTTTGGTTTAGGTCAAAATATAATATTTGTAAACCTGAAGAGTCACTGCCAGTGCCTCAGCAGCCATGAACCTCACTGCACATCACTGCAGAAGCTTATATATAGACATCTAAGTTTTTTGTGCCCCACCACTTTTGTACATATAAAAACGCCACTGGGTAGGAGACAACTGGTCTCTGTAAATAATGACTACACATTTCAGGGTAATGATTGTGGGCACACAATCATTAAATGGTTAGAGTAAGGAGATGATTACTAGTGTTAAAATAAACCTGTGAGTGAAATCCAACAACAGCAGCCCAGAAGATGCTTTGGGGCATTTTCTGGAAAAAGAAAAGTGAGGCCATACTTTTTCCTTGGGAGAGCAGTCCTGTTTTTATTATCCCTGCCCTTAAGAGGACCTTGTCCAGTGGAAAACGGCCTGCTTCTATACCATCTATATGCCTGACAGGCTTTTAACTTCTAGAACATTTTATCCTTACTCTTTTTAAGTGCTAGAACTACAAGAATGGTTCATTGCAGTGACATTTCTTCACATTTTCAAGAGCACATAAAGGCTGCAGTTGTTACATTACATTTTCGACTCACTACCCTGACTAATCATCACCACTCTTTGAGGGGTTCTCCCTGTCTGATTGTATACAGGTGTGCTGGAGTCAGAGCAGCCACCCACCAGCTGAAACCCTGTGCAATCAACAGCCTTATAGAGACTCAGCCTGTCTATTCTGTCCGGCATCTCCCGGTTCTATTTCGTATAGGCGTAGCACTCTAAGGCTATCGCTATTGCGCAGCTCTGAAACACTTGTAATCCACGCCCACCTGCGAGGTGGGCCCCACCTACGGACTCACTTCCGGTATAAATAGGAAAGAGGCCCAACAATCTGCTCCCACTTTTCTTCAGCACCCCGGTACTGAAGCACTGTAGAGACACTAAAGAGCAACGGCTCTTTTAAGAGCCACCTCGAAAAAGAGCCTTAAACATGAGTACACAGGGTTGTCGTCAGGGTCGCCCTTCGGTGGCTGCGGGGGCCCCGTCCCAGGTCTCCGCTCCTCCGCCGGTTCAGAGACAAGGTCTCCCGGCGACGAAAAAACTGGATTCAACACCTCACTCGGACACTTTGAGTACCTCGTTATGCCTTTTGGCCTGAAAAATACCCCAGCTGTTTTTCAAAACCTGGTGAATGCTGTGTTGAGGGACATGATTGGACACTTTGTTTTCATTTACCTGGATGCCATTTTGATTTTTTTCCAGGGATTCAACTGTTCACCAGCAACATGTATGCAAGGTTCTGCAAAGGCTGTTGGAGAACAAACTTTTTGTCAAGGCTGAGAAATGTGTATTCCATGCTTCCGCTGTGTAAAAATACTTTACCTAGTGTTTGTTAACTGGGTTTTTAATGCAGTTGGCTTTTCTTAATGGTTACAATATTGCTATGAGTTATATCTGAAGCAAATTATGTTTCTGAAGATGTGTAGTCAATTCCACCCTTCAATGTAGCATAAATGTGAACTCTCATTACAGGAACAATACCGGAAACAGATGTAGGAAAGATCCTCAGCTCGCTGATTGGATGTTTTAGCCGCAATGCACGTTGGGAGATGGTGTTTATGCGATGTGAAATCCGAAAACATTTAAAAATAAAATAATACTTTATTCCGAGTGTTCTTGCTTTTCTCTTTGGAAGTCATCACATAACGGCATTGTAATACACGGTTCGGCTGCATTACATATTACACATCTGCCGTAGTTCTTTATTCATAGAGCCCTGATGAGAAGACTTCTGGACAAACAGGAAGAACTGCCGCCAAAACTGAATACGTGACGTGGATCATAAATATATCAACAATTACACAATATCTTACATTTCTTTTCACAAAATACGTCTCCTTGCAGTATCAATACTAATTCGGCTGACTTTTATATTTGATCCAATTGGTAGATAGGTTATATTTACACCATAACGGTGCACAGCTGATAGAAAAGGACTTGTCGTTTTTAAAGATATTACTGATTTTCTTTGAATATAAGAATGTAAATACTGAGTTGAAAGAATAGTCAGGGAATTTGGGTGATGGGAGACACATCTATGGAATCACAATTTCAATAGCTTACCATTAAATGACGGATATACCTTTCTATGTTTTACAAATCAGATATTAGAAGTAAAACATGAGAAATAGTATAGCAATATCCTGTACAATTATGTAAAAACATGAATAAAACTACACATCTTCAGATGTTATACATACATAAGTGTCCTACACTAATAATACAAAGTTATTATGGCTGTGTGTACCTTGTGTGCACCGCCTAGTGGTTAAAGCACGTTATTGAATTATTTTTGTTGAATAATGTTATTTTTGTTGAATAATGTTATTTGATGAAAAAGATATTAAGAGTACATACTTTCATAGGGTGAAAGTAGAAGGTCAATGATAGAAATATAGAATATAAAAAATCAAGAAGATACTGTAAGTGATCTCTACAATAAAACAGTTTAGTGCCGGATGTATAAAGATATTAATAGGAGGATGTGCAACACAGACAAACTAATTAACCTTTATTAACACATTAAAGAATGCTTTAGGTTAAGGTCTTCTTTGAAATAAGAAAACAGCTTTGGGGGTATCTACAGATAAATATTAAGCCTGACAAAGTACTTAACGTCTAATATATTGCTTTCCTGCAATGTTAACTATGTTGAAGCACTTATTTTAACTGATATTATACACATTAATTATACTCTTATGTATGTTGATAGCAGAGGTGGGAGTAAGTCCTACATGTGCAAGTCATAAGCAAGTCTCAAGTCTTGACCTACAAGTATCAAGCAAGTCCCAAGTCACTGTGGTGAGAGTCAAGCAAGTCAAGTCATTGCTCAGGTCAAGTCAAGTCAAGTCAAGTCATACGAAATTCTGATGAATAAGCCCAGTTTCCGCATTTAAATCAGTTAAAAGACAATGGTTATGAAAATGGATTAAACCCACACTATGATCTTCATTACATACACAGTTAATCATTTGAAATCTAATTTAGACCGATGACAATCATATTAGATTAATATTAACCCTAGAACTGCAGACAATATAGCTAGGACTCAATGAAAAAGTCTGTTCAAAAAGGCAGAATTCCAGGTAAGAAAATCATATATGGCATTTGCCATTACACATATTTAATTTAAATTTCTGTTAACACTAGAACCGCCAACAGCATCAGCACCTACATAGATATCATTTCCAAATCATTTAATTTGTTCCTCTTCATAATTTCCTTATAAACTAAGTAGGACGATTTAAAACTCACTTAATTGGGTTAATTTAGAAATTGAGACAGGGTTGTCAATTGTTATGATGTGTAAAGACTGATATTGTTCTATAATCGTCTGAAACTGTTAAGTCATGATGTGAAACGGTTAACAAAGAAAAAGGGAAACTCAAGCTGCTGCTACACTTTATTTTATTTATCTAAAATTAAGCACTTTTAAGATGCACATATTTTCAAAAGCTATTTTATTTATTTTCTCTATTTTATTTTTAAATGCAGCCCGGGAGGAACATTATCCACAGTATTTACTGTATATCTGTATAGTTCAATGTTAATTGACAATAAATATTGTTGTTTATGAATTGTACTTTCTTTATTTGATTGGCAGTCAGTTGTTGATTACATGCAGACGTTGATAAAGCTACAGGCTACTTCAATATATATCACACTAATTCATAAAGCAAGTTAGACATTTTGATGTGCCGGACCTTTGCATGGGGAGATTTTCTCTAACTGGACCTCGTTGAATTTTAGTTGAATACCCCTGGCATAGATGATATGTAATATGACTTGTATTTTCAATAGTAACTCACTGTTTGTGAGCACACACTCCCTCACTAACATTTGGCTTAAAGTGGACCTATCATGCTATATTTAAATGATATATTGTAGGGCCATACCTATATAAGGTATATTTATACGTTTCTGTTTTCAAAATACCAAACAGATCATGCATTTTAGCCATGCCTCATTTCGCTCTATGTGCTGTTTGCTGTCTACGGGTCTGATTCTGCTGACCACGCCCCCCTGCAGGAGAGGGGAGACGTGCTCTGATCAGCTGCTGGGCTGTCAGAAGAGGGGGAGAAAAAGAGATCTCCGTCCTCCGTGTTTTATTATATAGAGTCGTTATTAATTTGTTTTAAAGCTCAATAAATAACAAAGAAGACCTTTGACCGGCACTTTTCTAATTTTGTCCGGAAGATTTCAACTTTAACGGACATCTTGACTGGCGAAACAAACTGAAACTGAAACTCTGCCGCACGGTCCCCTCGTTCCTTGGAAGAGGCAGAGAGGTGGGTGTTTGTCATCTGCTGGTGGACTAACCGGAGAGAATTACAGTGCTTGCCTCGACGGGGAGGGATTGCATTGCAGCGGGAGCAAACGCTTGCCTCGGGGAGGGAGAAAAAAAGCCACAGCGGAGAATAAACAGAAGGGTAACCATGGTAACTATGGGCGGGAAGTCTTCTTCGCTGCTTTTGTGGCAGACTACAGCGCCACTTACAGGCCTGGCATATGTACTACAGCGTCTCCAGCGCTTTCGAACGGCAATGGCCGTGGCTGTCTCCTCCTGATTGGTGGAGTTGGCCCAATAGCCGTAGCGCCACCGTCCTGACGTCAGGACAGTGTTCAAATCTGGATCAGTTTTTATCAGATCCGTTGCAGCCCCTTTTTTAGAGATTTGGGTATGGAGGAAAATAGAGAGGGTTTTGTTTTCTGACACTTGGTGAGTTCCTTGGAACACCGGGGACACATATTCATGTATACAAGACGTACAAAAGTGCATTTTGCATGATAGGTCCCCTTTAACTATTTGTTTGTAAAGAAAGTTAGGGAATTTTTCTTCAGAATTGTCTTTATTTCATTTAAAGTTTATAATATCAATCACATAGGCAAATTAACATACTATGTATTTCAATTAATGCAACTTCTTAAAATGTCTTAAAAACACACAATCAATAAATGAATCACCATTTCCTTTGTTCAGACTTGGAAGCCATCATCTAAGTCAGGGGTGGGCAAACTTTTTGGCTCGGGGGCCACTATGAGTTTAAAATTTGACAGACGGGCCGGGCCAGTAGCAGATTGGTGAAAAAATATTTAGCTGTCCACTCCTCATTATACACTCGGCACTCAATGTCATCTCGACTTTTCTTTTCTTTGGTCCACTCATTGTTACAGATGCAGGTTCAAAGGTGAATTAGGTTCAAAGGTGAATTATTGCGTCATCGTTTGCGACATGACGTAACCGTTTACGTGCCTTCTTATGCTCACCGCTCACAACAATATCAATAGAGGACTGCGTCCAGTAGTTTTTAATAATACGAAGCCAGATAAAATTAAAGAACAACTTCTCCAGCCTTATACCTTTCTCCTGAGTGCCGTGGTGCATTGTTTATTAATGTGGTTCAGCTGCATTACTGCCCGCTGCAGTGCTGCTCGTCTACCGGAGTTTATTCTCCCGTTAACTCGCGGCAACGGCCGCTGTAAAGTTTTCGCTGTCTGACTGTCACACAAGCAGCTGATAAATATCCCCCATCCCCATCAGTGAATGTGTTTTAGTCTGAAAGCTGTTTGGCATCACAACGCTGTTATGAAAGTTTCTCTGGCATTCTACAGGTGATGTTAGCATAGCAACCAAAGCTAATCAGACTATCTTGACTACTTGTTGCTATCATATTGTGGCATAAGCCGTTTTCTACACGCATATTTTACCGGCGTAGTTTTCGTTATGATTTTACTTGTGATGGCCACATGTAGCCCATGTATTGATTCCATCCGATAGCTGCAATAATACAAAACAAAAGGAAAACGTCTGCCTCTTCACAATGGTCAATAACAGTGAACGGATGGTTATTAAAGTAAGGTTAAATAAACAGAATCACACTAAGCCTGGTTAGTGTTGCCTGACTTTATATAAGTGTTCTTTATAAGTGTGTGGTCGCGTTCTAGTCACTTTGCTCAGCGCTACTGCTTGTTACAACTTGTATTCGCCGTACTCGCCATGAACTGTTATTGCTCAGGTTAATCTCGACCCCCTCCAATGTAAGCGTGACATATTTGGTTCTTGGATCTTGCCGGTTTGCCGAGTGGGGCCAGCTGAGAGAATAGACCAGACTCCAGCAAAGGTCAATTGTGTCTAGAGTGCGCCATCTAGTGGGATCAACTGAAATGCCGGGTATTGCAGGAAAAAGGCAAAATGAATGCGGTCTTTACTATAATTTGGACAATTTTGTACCTATATTCGGCGGGCCGGATTCAAAAGCCCAACGGGCCGTATATGGCTCGCGGGCCTTAGTTTGCCCATGCCTGATCTAAGTACTCCTTATATGTGCCGTATGATTAGGCGGAGTCTTGGATGTCATTGGTCAGACAATGTGTGATGTAATGTGTGCCATTTAACTTAAAAACTCAGTTTTTTGCAATTCTTGTTTGTTTTTGAATCTACAATATTTTTGTTGATAAAATCATGAATTTAATTTAGGATTTTTTTACATGTAGAAAACAATGTTTATTTTTGTATTTAACTCTTCACTTCCCTTTTCAGAGTCATGACCTGATTGACCAGGTTAAATTGGGAAGGCGGGCAATCAGGTATAACTGTGACTGGGAAACGAAGGGAGGGGTGGCATTTGTTCCCCCTTGCTGGTGAAAGAGCAGCACCAGGCATGTAGTTGAGAGGGCAGTTTATGTTTCTGTAAAATAATATTTTTGTGGAAGGCTAAGAAATAAAATGCCTGTTTTTTTTTTTTAAGAAAACCCTCTCTCCATTAGTTGGGTCATCTCCAGCAATTCCGTGACCGTGGAGAGTGGAGGTTCGTTTCTCAGTGGATTTGTCATCTATGAAGGGTTTAAAAAAAAATGTGCCCCCATGCCCCTCGCAAAAATGCGGGCAACAGTTTTTAGAGCCCTAAATCCAAAATGGCTGCCATCACCATAGGTTGAAAATTAGCTTTTCAATGTTTTGACCTACAATGTTGTTCAATACATGGTTTCTGGCACTTTTTGGGTCGAGGAATTCATATTTGATGTTGTTTTGATGATTTGACCTATTTTTGACCTTAAAATCCAAGATGGCCGCCAATTTTTTTAGCTCCAAAAGGCCGATTTTTCCACGTTGTCGTAGAGCCTTCATATTGGGCTCTAATGAAAGCTATGCTCATGCTGAGTTGAGTTATAAACAGTAAAACTAGAGTTATTTATTCTATTTATTAATTTTCTTGTATTTGTAAGCGGTGCAGCCGCTTCTATAAGTGACACATGTGTGTGTGTCCGTGTGTCCGTCCGTCTGTTCGTAGCATGACATTTAAATCAATCAGGACTTGCCTATGCATCACATGACCAGTAAGGCAATACTGGCTTGAGAGAAGCATGCCCAGCTATATCTGTGTAGCTTAAAAACTGTTTTCACGGTCGCAAGTTCGAAAATCGGTTTGAAATTCGAATTACCAACTGCCGCTTAGGGCGAACATTCCGCAACAACTCTATTGATTGATTGATTGATTGAAACGTTTATTAACAGCTTGTATATTGGGTACAGTACAGTACAGCTCAAAACATACAATTGTTAAGGGGATGCAGACCAGAGAAAGACTTTCGTCTTGTTTACATCAGGGTCCCCCATTTCCAATTCATCATATCATTTAAGACATATAAGACATATTTGACATACAGATGGCTTATTTACAATTTACATACAGGTGGTTTTTTACATACAGATGGCTTATTTACAATTTTCATTTTAGATTTCGTTCTAATACATCCTAACCGGACATTTAAGACATACCAAGTCTACAGATATACAGTTAGTAACAGAGTCTAAAATGCGAGTATATACATAGATGGGGGGGGGAAGCTGTCCATTGTACGACAGGTTGAGATTTGTACCATTACCGGGGCCAGTTTTGCAATGCTCTCCCCCTAAGGTGCTCTTTAAGAGAGGTTTTGAAGGCAAAGTATAGTTTTACTTTCCTTTACAGTTGTGGGAAGAGCGTTCCACCTTGATGTGGCATAATTGCGAAACGTGTATTCCCCCGTTTTTGTGCCAAATCTGGGTTTTACATGATTTGTGGAGCTCCCTCTGGTGTTAGGATCATGGTATTCCTTGACCTTTGGGAAGAATTTTGACATGTACATGGGTACCACAGTAGTGGATCTTGTAGACCAGGCCCATTGCAAGTAGCTGTACTCTGTCGTCTACTCTAAGCCATCCTAGGTTGTCAAAGTGAGCAGAGGTGAGGTGGGTTCTAGATGAAAGGTCAAGCAGTAGTCTGACCAGTTTATTTTGCGATGTTTGAAGTTTTATTTTTAGCGCCTTGGAGGTGCTATGGTACCATGACGTGCAGGCATAGTCATAGTACCCTTGAATGAGTGCTCCTGCCAGAGTTTTCAGGGTGTTTTTGTTTACCAGAGAGGAGATCCGGTATAGGAATCTAGTTCTTTGATTGACTTTTTTTATTACATTGGATGCCATTTTGTCACAGGAGAGGTTTGCCTCAAGAATAGATCCCAGGTATTTCATTTCCTTCTTACTAGTGACAATAATGTCACCCACTGCAACTGAGAAGTCGTCGGATTTGCTGAGATTATGTTTCGAACCGAAGAGAATGGACTCTGTTTTACCCAGGTGTAATGATAATATATTATCGGCGAGCCAGGTGCAGATTCTGCCGAGCTCGGAGCTGAGGGTTTTTTCAACCTGCAATCTGCTCCTGTCAGAGACCAGCAGGGCTGAGTCGTCCGCGAACAGGAACAAGTTGCAGTCACATGCTGATGACATGTCATATAAATGTCACAGATTACCGTAACACCTTACAAATGAAAATGTTTATGTGTAGAAGGTTAGCTAGCTAAATCTGGATCACTCTCAGAGCTAAGGCTAACTTAGCTCAACAGTTTCTCACCTTTTGAAGAACAAGACTACAATTCCATTGAAAGGATTCAAAGGAGTAAAGTTGGGTGAGCATAAACTTTCACTCATGTATTTTTTCATGTTTTCATGATGTTAATCATTTTGTCACACTCTTAAAGGTAGGGTACCTTTAAAGTTGATCTGATCAAATATATTTAAAACACATATTTGATATAGTTATTAAAGTTCTGTTTACGTGCAGAGGGTTAGCTAGCTTACCCACAGAGCTAAGGCTCAGCAATGTCCACCCTTTAAGCTTAATTTTCTTTTTATATAGCACATGTATATAGTAGGGTGGGCATACACAGGGCTGCCAACCCTCACGCATTGAGCGTGAGAGTCACGCAATTAACCCATATCTCACGCACTCACGCCACACATGTCTTTCCTCACGCTAAGTTTTCGTCCAAAATAAATGTATATAAATATAAAAATAAAGTGAAGGAACAGCAAACCAAGCGGTCTACGAAATGAGACGGTCTTCTGGCTTGTTCAGTAAAGTTGGAACGATATTGGGACAAACAAAACGTTATTCAGACACAAATGACGTCTCCTAAGTACCATGGTAAGGTTGACAACGAACTACAATCACATTTTGATCAAAAAAAGCCAATACGCGCCGTCCTCCGAGCTGGACACATTACATTGGTCTCTATCCGCAGCCGGAGAAGAAACGAGTGCTCAGGGACCGTCTGCAAAGTGCAACTCCGAAAAAAGAGAATACAATAATATTCAATCACTATTATACAGTATATTACCAAACTCACTACACACATCAATAGTCTCCTGTGTGTCATACTACAGCAAGGAGTTTTGAAGAATATGCTTTTCAATAATTTTGGGGAATATTTATAATGTAACATTTTCAATAAATATGGCATCATCTTCAATAACTTTACTATTACAGTATATTTCTACCAAACTCACTATTTGCATTGTTGTTAGCATCTGGTTAGCTAGCTGCGCTAACGGATATTAGAAGCTGTTTCTAAAACAAGGAGAGGGAGAGCTCTGTCCTGTCAGACTGAGAGAGATAACTACAGCTCAGTGAGGTAAGGGACTCTCTGTGTTTAGATAGTTAACTTTTGTCTAGTTATCTCAGTGGGTCTCAAACGGTTTGGTCACCATTTATGAGAATAAATGAAAAACAGTTATGAAATGCTATATGACAGTAAAACAAGAATACAGTTTAAAAGGTGAGTGATTTGTAAAATATCCATAAAGAAAAAGAAAATCTGTTTACAGTTCTGTTTCATATGGGTGTTGAGAGATGTATCCATGAATTCATTTTGCTCTCAAAATGCACCAGGTTGATGCATTTAACTTCAATATTTAAAACCCCCCCCACACTTATAAAATAGCACTTTACCTCTGCTTACACCGACAGTATATGCCATTTTATATGCTGTGAGTTGATTATCGAGCCTTCATTGTAAGAGTTGCGGGTACACTGTACACATGAACGTTTCTTTTTTCGGTTCACCAAAAAAAAAAATCTCACTCCAAGCTGAACTCAAATGTTGGCAGCCCTGGCATACACCTATCGTCTTTTTTTATGTTTCATGATGTTAATCTGATTGTTACACTCTTAAAGTACAGTACATCAAAAAGATGTAAAAACATATTTGATATAGTTATAAAAGTTCTGTTTATGTGTAAAAAGTTAGCTGGCTAAATCAGGATCACTGACAGAGCTACGGCAAACTTAGCATTTTCCTCCCTGCATTTTTTGTATGACAGGTGCTTTATAAATAAAGTTTATTATTATTATCCACATATTTTAACTGAGTTTTGTATTTTTTTCCAGGTCTACGTGTGCACTGCTCCATAGTTCTACAGCATCAACAAGACAAAGCATGTTTTCTATGGAGCTAATTTCCTGCCATAACTCCACAAACAAACTAAACAGGTTTTACAAATGCCTTATGATTCACTAACAAACACAATGTGGTTTGCAAATACAAAACACCATCTACAAACTAATGAATTTAGTTTTGCAAAGAAAAAACGTATCTATCAAACAAACACATACCATTATTCTAATAAATCATGTTTCAGAGACAAATTCAGCTTAGGTTTTACAAGTACACAACTTTTTTTTACAAGTGCACAAATTTGTTTTACAACTACAACACTTTGTTTTACAACTACAAAACTTTTTTTTACAAGTACACAAATTTGTTTTACAACTACAACACTTTGTTTTACAACTACAAAACTTTTTTTTACAAGTACAAAACTTTTTCTTCTCACGGCGGAATATTACTGCCAAAAGTCACATGAGTGAGTCACGTGACTTTTGGCAGTAATATTCCGCCGTGGCTGGCTCATACACAGTCACACATGCTCACTCACACATGCTACACGGCAGCAGGGGGCGCTACTGAGTCCATTGGGAAGACGGGAGGTTGAGCAGAGCATGGAACAGCCCTTGTCAGTCTGATGACAGGTGTTTCTCGCGATCCAGCGATCTGGGTCAGTGTTATAGTGATAATATTATAAACAAGGTGAATTTAGCGATCACAACGAAAACAGCCAAGACACATATTGAGCCCAGAAAATAAATGTTATTAGGGGCTGTAAATATAATAAGCCTTTGTCTAAAATGGACAACATTGTAACTAAAGAGATTTAAACTATATATACAGCCAGGGGACGTTCGGGACGAATCCCGATGGGCCGGTACTGAAGTGGGCCGGTCGGATAAGTCACTGCTCACCCCCCCTTCCCCCCCGTCGACAATTTCCTCGCGGTATTTACTTGCGGCACCACCGAGGTGGGCCGCTTACTTGTGGTACCGAGGTGGGCCGGCGGTACCGAAGTGGGCCGGTCGAGAGTCCCGGGCTGATTTGTTGTCCCAGTCCGCCCCTGTATACAGCGATTCTGCACTCGGTCAATCAGCTGCTTTTCATTTTTATTCCTGCTATATTCAATGAGTGATACAAATATTTTTTACCACAAGTTCTTAATAAAACTGACACTGTTGGACTTGGTACTAGTTGACTGCAACCAGAAATAAAATGAAGTACTTTACTGTGTACTTTGTGAGTAATCCTCTGTCAGAGTCCCCTCCATAGTACATAATGCATGTTTTTTGCTATCTTTGATGAATGATAAAAATAAAATGTTACCATTAGTTCTTAATGAAATTGATACGGTTTGACTTTGTATTAGTAAGCCTACTACTAACAATACATTGAAGTACTTTTACTGTGTATTTTTTGAGAAATACTCTGTCAAAGTCCCCTCCTGTGAACAAAATCAAGCCACTTCTGCTAAGTTTGATGAGGGAATTCTTTTTTGTTGCCATTAGTTCTTCGTGAGATTGATACTGTTGGACTCAGTACTACTGATACTACCCCCACAAGTACTATGAAGTACTTATTGTGTACTTTTCCAGTAATCCTCTGTCAATGTCCCCTCCTGAGTACAAGAATGCATGTTTTTCTTTTAATAAGCGTTAAAAAACATTTCTTCCTGAGACTGATATTGTTGGACAGAGTATTTTAAGAGGATGGTAGACATGATATCAGCAATACTTCCAGTCAGTACTCCGGCAGCAGCATTTTCACACCTTGGAAAGTCTTTAGAGTCTGGCCTGGAATGGATAGCTGGTCACAAATATCCTTCAGCAAAGTAACACACTCTGTCACATGGTTGCCCTCTTATGATGCTGCTGTCTTTTAATATATAATTATTCCTCTGCCGCTAGTTCGTTCCTCGCAGATTCTTCAGTCTCATCAGCCTCATCCTTCCATCAGTCCCAGTTAACGCCTCCAGCCCACTTCCAGTATCTGACTCCATATGATATTGTCCTGATGCTGTAAGGGTGATGCCCCATGATCACAAAATGACCCCTCTAGAGTGCCAAGGACCTCATATTATGTCTGTCATTAATGTTACATCACCCATTAAATCACCCAAAGAATATTTTTTTCCCTCATCAAACTTAGAAGAAGTGGCTTGATTTTGTTCTCAGGAGGGGACTTTGACAGAGTATTTCTCAAAAAAATACACAGTAAAAGTACTTCAATGTATTGTTAGTAGTAGGCTTACTAATACAAAGTCAAACCGTATCAATTTCATTAAGAACTAATGGTAACATTTTATTTTTGGGTCATTCCAGAATTGGAGGACATTTCATGTCCCCCATATAAAAAATCTAATAATCCATGCCCAAAAAGCTAAGACATGCACTTGTTGTGTTAAATATACTTGTCTTGAGACAAGATGCATATAAAGTTGTAGAAAAAGTGGTTTCAAAATATTATTTAAAATATCAAATAGCTCTCGAACACCCCCTAAAATTGCCCTTTTCTCTTGTCCCAGCTTCTTGGTGACCAACTTGCATGTCAACTATAACATTTAAAATAGGGTTTTTATTTACTTTTTTGGTATTATTCTATTGATATATGTGTCTTGTAATGGTAAAATCAATTTGTTAAATCATAAACACATTTTAAATAACAGTAATTTTGCACAGAAGGTGTGTCCCTAAACATGCGCGCAACCCTGTTACCGAAACCTTTTTAGCTTGGCAGAGGAAGTGAAAAAACTGTTTGTCGCATGACACAGTGGAAAGGACATCAGCAAGCCATGTGCTACTACCATGGGTAGACCAAAACTAAGTCCTCTCTTTTATTTGTAATATATTTCCAATCTTGTCACTCTTGAAGGAGTGTGGCACTCATACAAACGCAACCCTGTTACTCAAATTATGAAACAAAAACAAATTAATTTCAAATGTATCTTTCTTTTGTTAAATATATATAAATATAAATATAATATAAAGTGTGTCCATTCCTTGACAATAGCATTACATTGTGCAGCTAGCATTAATTCCTGAGGTAAAAGCTAAAATTAGCATTGATTTTCAACCCTGTTACTTGCAACCCTGTTACTATAATTAGAGTAACAGGGTTAATTCTTCATTGGAAAATATACATTTGATGCCTTAGCTGGGCAAATCACTTTTTTTTATGGTTTATTATCTGTTTTTCCTAAATACATAACAAAAAATAATCAAATGAAAGGTTCATTTTTCAAAAATGTTGGTGTCTAAATTGTCCTCCAATTCTGGAATGACCCTTTTATCATTCATCAAAGATAGCAAAAAACATGCATTATGTACTATGGAGGGGACTCTGACAGAGGATTACTCACAAAGTACACAGTAAAGTACTTCCTTTTATTTCTGGTAGCAGTCAACTAGTACCGAGTCCAACAGTATCAGTTTTATTCAGAACGTATGGTAAAAAATATTTGTATCACTGATTGAATATAGCAGGAAAGAAAATGAAGAGCAGCTGATTGACCGAGTGCAGAATCGCTGTATAGTTTAAATCTCCTTAGTTACAATGTTGTCTATTTTAGACAAAGGCTTATTATATTTACAGCCCTAAGAACATTCATTTTCTGGGCTCAATATGTGTCTTGGCTGTTTTCGTTGTGATCGCTAAATTCAGATGCTGGATCGCTAGAAACACCGCTGTCATGATCAGGCTGGCAAGAGCTGTTCCATGCTCTGCTCAACCTCCCGCCTTCCCAATGGACTCAGTAGTGCCCCCTGCTGCCGTGGAGCATGTGTGAGTGAGCATGTGTGAGTGTGTATGAGCACAACCACGGCGGAATATTACTGCCAAAAGTCACGTGACTCAGTCACGTGACTTTTGGCAGTAATATTCCAGTCACGTGACTTTTGGCAGTAATATTCCGCCGTGAGAAGAAAAAGTTTTGTACTTGTAAAAAAAAGTTTTGTAGTTGTAAAACAAAGTGTTGTAGTTGTAAAACAAATTTGTGCACTTGTAAAAAAAAGTTTTGTAGTTGTAAAACAAAGTGTTGTAGTTGTAAAACAAATTTGTGCACTTGTAAAAAAAAGTTGTGTACTTGTAAAACCTAAGCTGAATTTGTCTCTGAAACATGATTTATTAGAAAAATGTTATGTGTTTGTTTGATAGATACGTTTTTTCTTTGCAAAACTAAATTCATTAGTTTGTAGATGGTGTTTTGTATTTGCAAACCACATTGTGTTTGTTAGTGAATCATAAGGCATTTGTAAAACCTGTTTAGTTTGTTTGTGGAGTTATGGCAGGAAATTAGCTCCATAGTTTTCTACCTCTTCTTCTGTCTACGTACAGAGACGTTGAACTTGCTGCCGGCCCAGGTTCCCGTATACCTGAGGCCAGCAACACTAACGAGCAAATGCTAGTATGCTAACATTCAAAACTACTATGGTAAACATGATCTAAACATTATACTTGCTAAACATCAACACCATAGCATTGTCATTATGAACATAACGGTACTGATAGTAGCATTTAGCACAAAGCACAGCCTCACAGTGCCACCAACATGGCTGATTTCACAACCTTTATTGAGCCTCATAATGCCCTTTGTGTGGCATAATTGGAATGACTCAACGATACATGCGGTTTCCTTTCCCTGCAGCTGAACATCAAAGCCCAATTTGCAGTGACATTCGCTTTCCAAATGTAATCGGTGCGGTCAGCTGCACTCACATTTAAATAAGGACGGCACACAGGGACAAATATGATTTCAAGAATGGAATGCATTTTCATTACATCCAGGGCATTTGCACAGCATGGCCCAGATTCTGAGAGTGGATATATACTCGTATTTAACAATAAATATAATCTCACAATGTTAGTGTGAAAACAGATGTGAAATGTTGATTAGGTCCAGTGCACATGTACATGGTTAGATTGAACCTATGGTTCACTATAAAGCTTTTTTTCTATATAGTCTATTGTTTTTAGGGCAAGATTGCCATCATCCCTGAGATACAGTATTGAAATGAGCAGAGAGCCACCAGTCTTTCAAAATAAACTTCAATCTTCACCTGAAACAACATGGTAGTGATTTTGGTGAAAATACAATATGGATGATTTGTAGTTCAGTTTAAGCAATACAACTACATTGTTAGGTTCAAGAAAACAATGTGGTTAGAGTTATAGATAAGCTACCCAGGTGCCATGTCAAGTACATACAAATAAAGGGTCAATAAGTCAAAGACGCTTGAAAAGTTGAACTTTTCTCAACTTTCAGCGCGAGCAACGGAGGCAGGGGTAATTCATCACATTTTTAACATTTTAACTTTAACATTGCGCAGCTCGTTAAGGCAGAGTGCGTGATGTCACAGCTAGAGGGTAGGAAATCTTGAAATTTGCCTTCATATTTTTTTTTAAAACTGCCATAATTCCCAAACCCTACATTCCTGAGACATACTTTTTCATGACAAACGTAGGAAAACATCTCGTAGCTTGAAAAATGACAAATAATTAAGCAAAAATAATTAAACAAAATGCCTCTTGAGGGCATGAAGTGACAAAAACGTTCAACATGTCTCCATTAAAACCCATTGTAATTTCAGGCTGATATTTCCTCACAGCAGCAGCCGCACACCTTTAGTTAAACTACCAAAAAGGCCACATTATTAACCCGAAAGTACACAAAAATTACACTTCAGATACTCAACTTCCTTGACATGCTTCACGTTTTGAAATTTCACAGATATCTGTTATCGTTCTTCCACAAAACGTTCACATGTAAGAGGTTCATCTCTCATTCAGAACAATGCAAACCTTTGATCTCTACAGAGCTCGTTAGCTCAACTATAAACACCTGTGTAATGGAACACGATGATGTCATCACTCCAACTGACAGCAGTCAGTTCTAACTGTTCATTTCATACTCACACTCTCTCTTCTGCTGCTTTTCCAAGCCTTTTTACTTTCTTTTCTTCTCTCATCACACATTCAAGCCCCCAGTGTTCATGTATCATTTAAATCTAAATTCTTCACTTTCTTCTTACACATTACATTTCAGCATAGTAGTTTAGCGTCAGCTTTTCAGCATAAAGCATTCCCACTAGCAATTTCTTCAGGAATTGCATTCTCTAGTTTATCTAATTCCCCTCCTCGACTCTTATCCTCGTGTCTTAGTCCCGCCCACAGGAGATGCGAGCGGAGGAGTCGAGGAGGGGAAGCAGCAGGCGGTTAGAGAAATGAGAAATTCTCTCCTCTGAGCGGTCATTTTAAAGAGACGTCCATTAATGATGACAGGAGGCACAGCACTGTCTGATGGACAGATGTGTTCATGACGATTTATATATTTACTTTTAATTCATTCACAGTGCGGTATAATGAGACAATAACAGGCTACAGATGCGGACATATTACTCAGACACACATATATATATATTTATATAAATATATACAATTTCAGAATCAAACAAGTATGAGAGCACTCTCATAATAACGTAACACTATCAGAGACTGGATATATCCCCCCCCCCCCCCTCTCTCTGGTCGCTACAATGAGGAAATGAAATTACAGGCCAAGAGTTTTATTTACAAGTATTAAAAGTAAGCATAGGACACCAAACCAACTGAGACCTGTCTGTCCACCGCATCTACGCACACACACTGTACCACACACACCTACACACTCTACAACACGCACCTACAGCTCCTAAAGCATATCATAAAATAAAATAAATAAATTGCTCTTATTGTCATTTCACAGTACAGGTACTATGTAACGAAATTGTTCCTCTGCATTTGACCCATCCTAGTGTTAGGAGCAGTGTGCTGCCGTGGACGGCGCCCGGGGAGCAGTGTAGGGAACGGTGCCTTGCTCAGGGACACCTCGGTAGCACTTGGTCTTGCCGGGACTCAAACTGGTGACCTTCCAGTTGCCAAGCCAAGTCCCTATCGACTTCGCCACCACCGCCCTTACTGTATCATATATCAGGATACAGCCTTTGTGTATTTTATACAACTTTTTAACTACTGCTTACGGACATTTTGTATCAACTTTTGGATAATTGGAAACTTTGTTATGAATAAGAGATGCATTCATTTTATTCAGATAACTGATCCATTTGACTGGAAAACAAACATACGTTCCCTGCATGAAGAGATATTGTCATTGCCTATAGGCTTTCTAGTTTAAGGATTAATGAAGGAAGGTCAGGGTCAGCTTCAGAGAGGTGTTATTTAGGGGAAAGGAATTTAGTTTCTTGGCAGATTATATTTTAGCTTGGTAAACAGTGCTAAAAATAATTGTCTCCTGAAATGGGAGTTCAGTTTTCCCTAAAAACAACACACCTGGAAGATCTTTTTAAAGAATCCCTTATGGAGACTAATCACAATAAACAGACTTTTATAAATATATTATTTTCTATGACATTAACATTTGCTCTCTGGGTATTCCCTGTTTTGTGTTGGGGCTGGTGCAGGGAACTTTTGTCTTTTATAATATCACCTCTAACCCCTTCACTTCTCGACGGAAATAATGTCTTTCTCCCCAAGCTTTGATCTGGGAGTTTCACAATAGGTCACCTTTAGTAGGACTAGAGACTCGATGCATGCAGAAAGGCTTTGAATTTGGATCATGG
This sequence comes from Trematomus bernacchii, assembly GCF_902827165.1. Taxonomy (NCBI): domain Eukaryota; kingdom Metazoa; phylum Chordata; class Actinopteri; order Perciformes; family Nototheniidae; genus Trematomus; species Trematomus bernacchii. Next base: position 2,331,068 of record NW_022988007.1, on the reverse strand, counting down.
ATTGGGCTCTTACAAGGAGGTGCACAGAAAAGGGCAAACCTCAGCTTGCTGAAATCACACATCCGCAGCTCAGCAGCGCCTGTAAGCCGCGGGTTTGCTGGCAGATCCCTGCTCGCTGCCTGGCTGTGTGGAGTCTATTTTTATATAACATTACAAGAGGGATTCTTATTGTTACATTATATGCTTATTGTGCTCATGAGATTGCTATGACCATAAAATAAATAGACACAATCACTAATCCCAGGTTCTGATGGGTTAGATACCAATGAAGGGAATAGTCAATTGGAACTTTGGTTGCAATACTAATGTAGCAAGGTCAGGTGCAGACACTGGAAGAATACAAAGAGTTATTCATAAACAGGACATCACTCCGGCCTTGAGCTTTGGGTGAGCTCCGCTCCCACACATAGCTAGGAAGCAGCCTTATGAAGATTCCACTTTTTCTGTAGAAACGTTAGCGAAAACAAATTACGTATGATGGTGCCAGAGTAGGGAGGGACTTCCACAGGCCGGCCGAATGCTGATTGGAGGATTGTGTTGCCAAGAGACATTTTCAAAGTCTGTGCACCTACCAAAGAGAACCAAGTCTAAATCATGGTATCTCTTCAGCTAGTCTTGACCAATCATAAATGTACAGGCAACGCCCTGTGTAATAAAAATGTATGCACGCACGAGGTTCGTGGCTCTTTCTGGAAATAGTGGTTACAGATTACAGCTTTGCTGCCTGTAATTTCTATGACGTGACGGAGTCCTTGGCCAAGTGAATATATATCGTTTGCTCTCTCATAATAAATAGTTAAACTTAGAAGTTGTCTGTCTTTCCTGGAATTTTGAATACAACAGCTGCAACACAAGCGTTTGAGCGAGATAAGTCACAGTGTTTAGTCCAATATTCTCAATGCAGTGGACAGCCTTCCTCATCCTCAAGATCTGATCCCCTCTCCCAACCAGCTAATCTTTGATATTGATTATTTTTGTACAGCTTCTTTATACTCCTCCATCAGGCACTTTTACTTTCAGCTAGTCAATAAAGCTCTTGTGCTTCAATTGGAAGTAGATGAGACTTTGCCTGGGCCATGATGATAGCCAAAAAAAAGCCTATCACCTTAATTTCCCAGAGGTTAAAACTGACCCCTCAGCAGAGATGGGGTCGTTACTAAAAAAAAGTAATATATTACATATTACATATTACTTTAAAAAAAAGTAATATATTACACTACTTTGTTACTCTCTACATAAAGTAACTCGTTACTTTACTCGTTACTTTACTCGCAGGGCCGGCCCGCCCCTCCCTACAGGCAGATCACGCAGACTGCTAACATTTCAAATGTTCTCTTTAGTTCAGTTTCCATTGTCGCATAAGACTGATCCAGATAGCTCCTGAATGTTTTGAATGTTCTGACCATGGCTGTCCTCTGTCTCCTGCTATCTGTATTTTGCGCAGTATATCTCTGAACGATGGTGATTCCACTGTGCGAATGGGCAACATTTCCTCTACTATGAAGGATGCTACAAGCCTGTCCATCTCTGCTTTGGTTAGCGGTCCTCCAAATTCTAATTTTGCTGCTTCGGAGGCGGAGGCGGCGCACTCACAACATCCTCACTCTGGGTTCGGGGGTCCTTAGCTATTAGCTTCACCTTAGCATGTGTTCTTTGCAGGTGTTTGTTGAGGTTTGACGTGGTGTTTACAGCAGTGGATAACAGCTTCTGGCCTGGACACAGTTTGCACCTCACCGTCACATTCCTGACTATTCTTCAGACGAATTCAAAATAATGGGCATACCTCCACCCTCGAAAGGTATCGCTGACTCAGCCATGTTTATGCAGCACTGCACGTGGAGATGTGGACGCGCAAGTCGCGCAGATTACGTACATATAAACCTGCGGCGGAAACCCCTCTTGTCTGTCAGTGTGATTATGACTGATTTTATAAAAGTAACGAAGTAACGCGTGTCGGGGCAATGTTAGTAACTGTAGTGTGATTACTGAATTATAAAAGTAACGCGTTACTCTACTCCGTTACCGACAAAAGTAATACTTTGTAACGCGTTACACCCAACTCTGCCCCTCAGCCACCAAGCCAGTCTGCTCATCTTTATTCAAAGCTACAATAAGGGAATATCTCGCCAAATACAACCCTCTGAACTGACTGTACAAAGAGAACCAGGGCACAGTCTATTCTAAATGTTCCTCCTAAAGTGTTACGTATCCTGCTAAACATGCAGCCAATACTGAAGCATATTTTGTGAGGAAGAACTATGCACTGAAAAAACGGAAACGTTGACTAGAATTAAATGTATTATGTCAACAGATTTCACATAACTGTATTAGGTTAGTTGAAAGCAATAATATTAAGTTTAAATCAAACGTATTAGGTTCAACTTAATATTATTGCTTTCATCTAAGCTAATATAGTTATGTGACATTTGTTAACATTTAATTAAAGTAAATGTTTTAAGTTTCTTCAGTGTGTGATATTGGAAAGAATACATTGTCTCAGTTAAAGTACACAAATATATATATTTTACGTCTGTTCTATGAGAAGGGAGTCATCAAACAGAACAAGTATCTTGGGCAACTTCAAGTTGATTAATGCACTGATAAAAGTAAAACGTTGGATCAATAAAAAAAAAAAAAGAGTAATCGATCACACAAAATATTTTACATTGACTCAATGAAAGTCAATTTCTTCAGATCAATCTGTATATTTTAACTCCAGGCAAACTATTATCTGATGGTGAAGTAAACCAATTATTTTATGTTGTCCTAAATGAAAAAAGTGTGTTGTTACTGACTGAATGTAAAAAAAACATCCAGTTGAACCTGAAATAATTAAACTCAATTCAAAACCATTTCTTAACTAAATCAAACCAATTATTTTACATCGTCTCAAATATAAAATGTAAGTTGTCAGTATCTGAAATGTATAGCAATTCTAATTTAAAAATGTTATGATTATATTGCATTTAAATAACAAATAACAAATAATTTTAGAGCACATTTATTTTAATGAAAAACAAGTTGTTCACACAACCAGCTTTGGCCTCCGAGGCAGCCATTACCTGAGGCCTGTACTACGAAGCTGGTTCAACATAACCTGGATATGTTTGAGTTAGCCGGTTGGCCCAATCCAAAACATACGCGCTCTGGCTAAACTGTACTACGACGCTGGTTATCAAGTGGATCGCTCAAGCCAGCCGTGTCCTATCTAGTTAGGTGCGCGTTCACATGAAAGGGGTGGTATTTGGAGCATTCAACCAATCTCAAACACGGACAAGCGTACTGACAGCGCAGCGTCATACTTCCTGAATGAAAAGTGAACTTTAATATTAGTCAAATATGAAGAAGTTAAACTTTAAACATCCATGACTTAAACACTTTATCCAGGATAAAAGCCACATAGCTGCACCTGCAAGGTGAATACAGCTGGTAAAAGAAAAAGTGTTTGAATGCGTACATTAACAGGTTTATGAAATCACTGCCCCGTCCAAGACACGAGTGGATCTGACTTTAATTAGGAGAATTTGACTCGAGTGTTTCATCAACTTAATGTGTTGCTTAAAATAATACTTCTGCATACAGTATGTGACACTGTGAGTGTTGCACGGCCAGATACGGCTCAAGAAGCTGACTCAAATAAGGAAATATATGACACATTATGATGTGATATGATATGAATGATAATTGGACACATCGATGTCTGCACTCACAGTGCCGCGGACTGTACTTAATGTTACTCTGATCCGGTTACTTATGTCGTGGCAGATATTTAAGTAAGCTTTCTTAACGCTAATATTATAATAGTTTGATTGCTCTGAAGATGGGAGGGGATATTCTATTAATTTTCACGTTCACACAGTCAGTTGATTTTGGCTGGCCGTCTTTCCTGCAACGGCAGTTTTTCTGTATTTCCTCTATCCTGTAATATGAATTGATCGCTTTAAACTCCGCACACGGAGCTCTGATTGGTCAGCAGGCGGTGCTTTCACTGAGTTAATCTCTTAGCCTGCCACCTAACCTGCTCCGGAGCAGGTTTGCCGCTCAGCATAAGTTACCATGGAAATCTAGCTTGCTAAAAAGAGAACCAGCGTCGTAGGACCGGAAAGCCAGAGATTTCCCTGAAGTTAGCCGGCTAAGCGAAAATCCAGCTTCGTAGTACAGGCCTCTGATCTGTCACGGTTTTGGATTGTTTTGTTTTCCACCTTTTTATTTTGAAATGTTTTCCTCTTTGTGTCTTGTCTGATCCTACAATGTAAAAACTGTTGCTTTGGTAAAACTTAAAACATATGTGACCCGCTCTATCGAAATCAGTCGGAAGTCGCAACGGCTCATTTCAAAATAAACGTGGATTTGCGTAAAAAACAATTTTTTCGTGGTTCGGGTGTTTTGTTTGATTTTAAATAAACAAAGTCTTGGCTTTCAGAATATGAAACTTTTATTTCCAAAATCACACGATAAATACATTTGTGAAGCTTGTGAAGGGAAGATGACAGGCACCTCTCACTCGCAATCTGCTGTTCCGTAGCGCAGCTTCCCCTCCCTCCGGCTGAAATTATGAATGTAAGGCATATAGTAATCATATGGCGCATTTCCACTATACGGTCGGCCTCGGCCACACTCGGTACGGCTCGGTACGGCTTGGCCGCGTTGGGCCTTAACAGGGCCGACTCACTTCATGCTGCGCTTCCATTACAGTTTAGGAACTGGGGTAGTTACTATAGTAACGCAGTGTAGGCGGAGCCGTGACGTCATCTTCAATGAGAAATCCAGAAACACAACACAGCCGTTAGCTGTGAGCACTCAGAGCTCACAGCTCCTTATATATGTTCAGAAACTCGACAAAAGTTAAACAAGTACACACCACAGACTGCCTGTGTCATGGTGAATACAGTCGCTGCTTTATTTATGTCTGTATAGGCCGTTGTTGTGAGTGTGGACGGTCGGGGCATATACTGCGTTAGCTTAGCCAATCTCCATCTAGAAAAACACGAATTTTAAAAGGTTTTTCGCCTGCCGTCTGTCTGCAGACTTGACAAAGCATTAATTCATGGTTTTTACTAACCGGTATCAGTATGTTGTTACTTCGGCATCATTTTGAAACGTGTATTACAATTAAATCACGGTCAAATATGTCCATCTTGTTGTAGTTCTAGCCCTCTTGCCAGCGCTCCTCTCTCTAGTTTAGCATACTCAGCCCGACTCAGCCCTGTTTGTTGGCCCCGATAGAACCACAATTTTCTAGGACCAGAAAAGAGGGGAAAAAGTGGCCCCGCGCCGTGCCGCGCCGGAACGAGGCCTAGTGGAAGCACAACCAAAAAAGGGGACGGCACGACACGGCACGCTTAAAGCGAGCTACGCGCTGCAATGGAAATGCGCCAATAGATAACACGGCAGGGTCCGTTACAGTTTGTTTTCATCTGATTTCAATTAAACAAAGTCTTGGCTTTCAGAATATTAAACTTGTTTCTGCAAATTTAGATGATAAATACAACTATGAAGCTTGTAACGGCATATTTACAAGCGGAGAACGGAGTAATTTAACGTCACAGCAAGCATAACAACAGCCGGTGTTTCTCGTGAGTGTTTTCCCCGGGAAACAAACACAATATACACAAACGCAAAAATACACAAACACACACACACACATACACACACACACTCGCAAGCTTCCCCCAGACCAGTAATCCAAATGGAAATATTTTCCCTCCGGACTATTTTGATCATTTGCTCCGCTAATAATCAATCAGATCGATAGATTCCAGAGAAGAGGAAACTTTAAAGGCCTTTTTCTCAAAATGATGACTCGGTGACAGTCATTATATAATGTGACATATTTTGCTTAATATTTGGAGTACAAAAACAATCTTGATATCATTAGAAAGCTAGGAATCTCCTCTTTCCAACAGTGTATACAACTCAAAATGTGTCTTCGGGTCAATGCGACTGATTTCGATAGAGCAGGTCACATATGTGTCAAGTGATTCCAAGCAATTAAGAGTTTAGTCAACTTTTGCATTTTTTGAGTTGGTGAAACGTACTTTTTTTAGTTTTCCTCTACTCAAGAATGTGTTACTTTGCTAAAACTTAAAAAATATGTGTCAAGCGGTTCCAAGCTATTTTAAGAGTTTAGTCAACTTCAGCATTTTTTGAGTTGGTGAAACGTACTTTTTTTTAGTTTTCCTCTACTCAAGAATGTGTTACTTTGCTAAAAGTTAAAGGGGACCTATCATGCAAAATGCACTTTTGTACGTCTTTTATACATGAATATGTGTCCCCGGTGTTCCAGGGAACTCACCAAGTGTCAGAAAACACAACCCTCTCTATTTTCCTCCATACCCAAATCTCTAAAAAAGGGGCTGCAACGGATCTGATAAAAACTGATCCAGATTTGAACACTGTCCTGACGTCAGGACGGTGGCGCTACGGCTATTGGGCCAACTCTCCACCTATCAGGGGAATGTGGGGTTGGGCCACGGCCGGCCATTGCCGCTCGAAAGCGCTGGAGACGCTGTAGTACATATGCCAGGTCTGTAAGTGGCGCTGTAGTCTGCCACAAAAGCAGCGAAGAAGACTTCCCACGCATGGTTACCATGGTTACCCTTCTGTTTATTCTCCGCTGTGGCTTTTTTTCTCCCTCCCCGAGGCAAGCGTTTGCTCCCGCTGCTGTAATTCAATGCAATCCCTCCCCGTCGAGGCAAGCACTGTATTTCTCTCCGGTTAGTCCACCAGCAGATGACAAACACCCACCTCTCCGCCTCTTCCAAGGAACGAGGGGACCGTGCGGCAGAGTTTCAGTTAGGTTTTCTTTCGCCGGTCAAGATGTCCGTTAAAGTTTAAATCTTCCGGACAAAATTAGAAAAGTGCCGGTCAAAGGTCTTCTTTGTTATTTATTGAGCTTTAAAACAAATGAATAACGACTCTATATAATAATATAATAAAACACGGAGGACGAAGATCTATTTTTCTCCCCCTCTTCTGACTTGATCAGAGCAGCTCCCCTCTCCTGCAGGGGGACGTGGTCAGCTGCAGCTCACAGAATCAGCCCCCTTCAAAAACAGGGCTGGAGAACAGCAAATAGAGCGAAATGAGGCATGGCTAAAATGCATGATCTGTTTGGTATTTTGAAAACAGAAACGTATAAATATACCTTATGTAGGTATGGCCCTACAATATATAATTTAAATATAGCATGATAGGTGTCCTTTAAAAAATATGTGTCAAGTGGTTCCAAGCAATTATAGGAGTTGGGTAAACTCACTAATGTGATTTTTTCTGCATATGAAAAGATGAGATGAGCCTACAATTAAAAGCCCAGATATTAAGTGTAACCAATGCAAATAACAATCTGCTAAGAACCACACGAGAATAAAGTAAATTATAAAACACAATTGAGTTGCCGGAACCTATATACGACAAACTTTTCCTGATTTCAATCCAACCCTTTAAATATTCATAGCATTGAAACATTGCAGATTAAACAAATAAATTAAAAAAGGGAACGTTATGGACATGTTAATACATTTTATTAAAATGTGATTATTTCAAAACAGTTGTCATAAAAGAGTAACAAGTTTGTTTAAAAGCACAACACATTAACATACATGGAGACACATGGTTATTACTTGATGGTTATAACTGCATCTGGCTCTTGGGCAATGTATAAGTTCATGCTGTGCATCACGAGCCTGTTGCACTTCGACCTCTGCTGTTCCCTGTAAATACAAACAAAACACTAAATTGAGTACAAATCAGGACACACCCATGTGTTTTCCTCAAAACAAAAATCAAATCCGTCTTGAAAACATAACGAGCCAGTTTACATTAGCTGTTAACAGACGGTAACAGAGGTGCTATTCACATGCATTACAAGGGGTTTAAGCCATCAAAAAAAAGGCTGGTTTGCAATAAAAAGAACCAAATAGTCATGATATTGATATAGTTCATAAAATGTCCAACTACTTCTTTTTAACCCCACCTCATGCTCAGAGATGTATATAAAGTGGCACATGGGTCCTAGAATAAAAAGAACAGACGATTATTTCAACTTTTATCTTGATAAGTGAGAGCGCAGGCCAGTCTACATTAATGCAGGGCAAGGCACGTTTCTGTCCAAAGGTTCCATGATGGAGTCGATAATGTTTTAAAATATCACTTTGAGTGGTGACATGCTGCATAGTTTACATCTCCATCCCATCTGTGATTCAAAAAATAGAAATGGGTACGTTTACCTGATGCTCATTATATTAGTATGTAAACATAACACGTCTTGAATTAACCTCTGAAACAACAACTTTAGTCTGACACACTCAAGGTCTTACCTAATGTGAACCTGAAGTCCATAGCAGAAGGCAAAATGTATTCAAGAGGAGGTGTGACTGTTTTCTGGTGAGGCAAATAAAAGAACAAAATAGTTACATGATGACAATGTAACAATCATTTCAGTAGAATTCATTAAAACATATTTAATTCAATTAATGGAATCAAACATTAAAACACAAGTATCATTTAAAACGGTATTGTATTTATATACATTTATAAGGATGGCATTTATTAAGGATGGTATTGTTAGATACCAGTACAATTCCATGATTCTCGACACAGCAGATCCTAATTACTTCAATATACACTCCTTTATCTCGTTTGCATACTGTCTAATATCTACTTTATGTTGTCGTAAAAGATCTCCTTAATAAAACTGTATTTATTGATATTTCTCGCTAAAGACTGCATTTTACTGTACTACATTGAACACATCTTGCTGACGTTATAAATCCATCCTCGCCCAATACACACTTTTACTGAATTGCGCCTGAATGCACCTTAACTGAAGTCACCTCCGTCACTTTCTACTGAGAGCTAACGTTAACTCTCCTGCAGATTCCAACATGGATGTGCATCTATAGCGTTGCATAAGCATGAAAAATATAGTTTGCACTTAATTTTGTATAATAACAACTCGATGCTGTAACTGCAGACTATGAGTTTAAATTGGGTACACTAAGATTGTAGAAAGATAATTCATTGCTCACAGTAAAACAAACGGCGAAATACATACATAGGAATTAATATCAAATAGGCGCATTAGTAACTAACTCTTACATAACCGCTGGGTTATAAAGTAGTAGGGAATAGTTTTAACGGAGGTATTTTACCGCACAACATGCACGGCAGGAGAGCCTCTGAGCCCCGCGGCCGCAACACGGTGCCCGGCCAACGCTTAGAGCGGCATAGGGGAACAGTTTGCGGAGTTGATTCTTAATACGTACTCTTAACTTATCCACTTTTAACAGAATTGCGTCGGTAAGCACTTGATGCAAACTTTGCCCAACAACTTTGCGCGAAGAAATAGACTACATGAGCACGACAGGGCTGAGTCTAACTTTAACAGCAGTAATGGCGCTGGCATGCATTAAAATGACGATGTTTCGTTCAAAACAGTGAATACAAGAAAAGTAAATAACACTTGCTAGTTAAAAAGCAGTAATTAATAACTCAGGTGGCATGCTTACTTCTTTTACGATGGTTTGAAGAGGATCCATCGCAAACACGTGTCCAACTGCTGAAGAACCGCTGCAAAGAGCAACAGGAAGTCTCACACCGCGGTATTCTCGTTTGAGGGCGTGGCATGACCGTGGCGTTGACAAAAGCATTTTTATTAAGTTTTCCAAAACGTATTTTTAAAGAAAGTTCAGAAAATATGATATTAATTTACAAATGAATGAGTTCTTAAAACATGTTCTCATTGTTGCTTAAGTGTTACTTATTTAAACGCACATTGAAAAAAAACTAATTTAGGGCAAGTAAATTACATAAAAAAAATTGAGTTTTGTTGACTTCACCATCGGAACTGTTTTTACAGTGTTCTTCCTGTGTTTGCCTTCCTGTCGTTAGTTTCCCTGGTGTATCTGATTGTCTGATTGTGTGCACCTGTTGCCCTTGTGTTTCTGCCTCCCCTGCCCGGCTGTGTCTTGTCCTGTGATTACCCTTCTGTGTATCTTCCCCTGTGCTCCATGTTGGTTCGTTGTATTTTTCTCACTCTCCATGTTTGTCACTTGTCTCATGCTACCTGTTTGTGATTCTCGGTTTTCGTCTAGTTTTTTCAGTGTCAACAGCTTTGTTTGATTAAAGCTCGCTTTTGTTTTGAAACCCGCTTCTTTTTGAACTGCATTTGAGTCCTAATTTTCCCCGATCCTGACAGTACGAACCAACCAGTAATGGACTCAGCAGTTTCTTTTTCGTTGGCTCAACAGGTGGATCACCTCAAGTACGCCCTAGAGCAGGGGTTCCCAACCTTTATTGTGCCAAGGACCGGCAGATACATTAAAAAAAAATCGCGGACCGGTTGTCAATTTTAACTGATTTTAATATTTACTCAGAGCAACAGAGGCTAATTGTATGTAACAGCCTGAACAAATACTAGAACAATATGCATCCAAAATAATATTAACAAAGTTTAAAAAAGACTCCTCGAGTCTCCTCTCGAGTCCCCTCTCAAGTTCCTTCTCAGGTCCCCTCTCGAGTCTCTTCTCGAGTCCCCTCTCGAGTTCCCTCTCGAGTCCCCTCTCGAGTTCCCTCTCGAGTTCCCTCTCGAGTTCCCTCTCGAGTCCCCTCTCGAGTCTCCTCTCGAGTCTCCTCTCGAGTTCCCTCTCGAGTCCCCTCTCGAGTCTCTTCTCGAGTCTCCTCTCGAGTTCCCTCTCGAGTTCCTTCTCAGGTCCCCTCTCGAGTCTCCTCTCGAGTCCCCTCTCGAGTTCCTTCTCAGGTCCCCTCTCGAGTCTCCTCTCGAGTCCCCTCTCGAGTTCCTTCTCAGGTCCCCTCTCGAGTCTCCTCTCGAGTTCCTTCTCGAGTTCCTTCTCAGGTCCCCTCTCGAGTCTCCTCTCGAGTCCCCTCTCGAGTTCCTTCTCAGGTCCCCTCTCGAGTCTCCTCTCGAGTTCCTTCTCGAGTTCCTTCTCAGGTCCCCTCTCGAGTCTCCTCTCGAGTCCCCTCTCGAGTTCCTTCTCAGGTCCCCTCTCGAGTCTCCTCTCGAGTCCCCTCTCGAGTTCCTTCTCAGGTCCCCTCTCGAGTCTCCTCTCGAGTCCCCTCTCGAGTTCCTTCTCAGGTCCCCTCTCGAGTCTCCTCTCGAGTCCCCTCTCGAGTTCCTTCTCAGGTCCCCTCTCGAGTCTCCTCTCGAGTCCCCTCTCGAGTTCCTTCTCAGGTCCCCTCTCGAGTCTCCTCTCGAGTTCCTTCTCAGGTCCCCTCTCGAGTCTCCTCTCGAGTTCCTTCTCGAGTTCCTTCTCAGGTCCCCTCTCGAGTCTCCTCTCGAGTCCCCTCTCGAGTTCCTTCTCAGGTCCCCTCTCGAGTCTCCTCTCGAGTCCCCTCTCGAGTTCCTTCTCAGGTCCCCTCTCGAGTCTCCTCTCGAGTTCCTTCTCGAGTTCCTTCTCAGGTCCCCTCTCGAGTCTCCTCTCGAGTCCCCTCTCGAGTTCCTTCTCAGGTCCCCTCTCGAGTCTCCTCTCGAGTCCCCTCTCGAGTTCCTTCTCAGGTCCCCTCTCGAGTCTCCTCTCGAGTCCCCTCTCGAGTTCCTTCTCAGGTCCCCTCTCGAGTCTCCTCTCGAGTCCCCTCTCGAGTTCCTTCTCAGGTCCCCTCTCGAGTCTCCTCTCGAGTCCCCTCTCGAGTTCCTTCTCAGGTCCCCTCTCGAGTCTCCTCTCGAGTTCCTTCTCAGGTCCCCTCTCGAGTCTCCTCTCGAGTTCCTTCTCGAGTTCCTTCTCAGGTCCCCTCTCGAGTCTCCTCTCGAGTCCCCTCTCGAGTTCCTTCTCAGGTCCCCTCTCGAGTCTCCTCTCGAGTCCCCTCTCGAGTTCCTTCTCAGGTCCCCTCTCGAGTCTCCTCTCGAGTCCCCTCTCGAGTTCCTTCTCAGGTCCCCTCTCGAGTCTCCTCTCGAGTCCCCTCTCGAGTTCCTTCTCAGGTCCCCTCTCGAGTCTCCTCTCGAGTCCCCTCTCGAGTTCCTTCTCAGGTCCCCTCTCGAGTCCCCTCTCGAGTTCCTTCTCAGGTCCCCTCTCGAGTTCCTTCTCAGGTCCCCTCTCGAGTCTCCTCTCGAGTCTCCTCTCGAGTCCCCTCTCAAGTTCCTTCTCAGGTCCCCTCTCGAGTCCCCTCTCGAGTTCCTTCTCAGGTCCCCTCTCGAGTCTCCTCTCGAGTCCCCTCTCAAGTTCCTTCTCAGGTCCCCTCTTGAGTTCCCTCTCAAGTTCCCTCTTGAGTCCTCTTTCAAGTCATCTCTCGAGTTCCCTCTCAAGTCACCTCTCAAGTCTCCTCTCGAGTTCCCTCTCAAGTCCCCTTTCGAGTCACCTCTCAAGTCCCTACCCAATGTCCTGGTCCGTTGGAGGTTCCGTTGGGGGTCCTGCCAACTCCATGTCCTGTCCCGTTGGGGGTCCCGCCAACTACTCTTCTGCCGGGGTTCCTGCCAACCCTATGTCCTGTGCCGTTGGAGGCCCCGCAGACTACTGTTCTGCCGGGGGTCCTGCCAACCCTATGTCCTGTGCCGTTGGAGGTCCAGCCGACACCTGTTTCGTCGGGGGTCCTGCCAACTCCATGTCCTGTGTCGTTGGGGGTTCCGCTGAGGGTCCTGCCAACTCCATGTCCTCTTTCGTTGGGGGTTCCGCCGGATTTCCTGCCAACACCAGATCCTGTCCTGTTGGGGGTCCCGCCGACACCTGCTCTGCCGGATTTCCTGCCAACACCAGATCCTGTCCTGTTGGGGGTCCTGCCGACACCTGCTCCGCCGGGTTTCCTGCCTACACCCTACCCTGTCCTGTTGGGGGTCCCGCTGACACCTGTCCCGCCGGGGGTCCCGCCGACACCTGTCCCGCCGGGGGTCCTGCCAACTCTGTGTCCTGTCCTGTTGGAGGTCCCGCCGACACCTGTTCCACCGGGGGTCCTGCCAACTCTGTGTCCTGTTCCGTTGGGGGTCCAGTCGACACCAGCCCTTGCTCCATCCGGGGTCCCATTGACACCAGCCCATGTCATGTTCAGGATCGCGTCTACGCCTGTCCCGTCGGCTCCGGTTCCTGTCCGGCCGATACTGGGTCCTGCCCGGCCTCCGGAGCTGTCCCGTCGGCGCCTTCCTGCCCGGCCTCCGGAGCTGTCCCGTCATGGCCTTCCTGCCTGTCCTCCGGAGTTGTCCCGTCAGCGCCTTCCTGCCCGGCCTCCGGAGCTGTCCCGTCAGCGCCTTCCTGCCCGTCCTCCGGAGCTGTCCCGTCGACACCTTCTTGTTCGCCCTCGAGCCCGGCCCCCTGAGTGCCGCGGTCTTCGCCCTCGAGCCCGGCCCCCTGAGTGCCGCGGTCTTCGCCATCGAGCCCGGCCTCCTGAGTTCCCCAGCCGTGGTCTTCGCCCTCTAGCCCGGCCTCCTGACTCTTCCAACCACTGCCTTCGCTCTCATGCCCGGGCCCCTGAGTTCGCCCGCTGTGGCCTTCGCCCCTTTTTGGACTCTGCCTTGCCCCCGGGCCCGTCCTCCGGACCCCCTCCACCCACCCTGTTGGTCCTGGTTGTGCGTCCCTCCTCCGGGCCCCCTCCGCCCACCCTTCTAGAGGTTTTGGATTTTTGGGGGTTTTCTTGGGACGTCTGGAATCCGTCCCTTGAGGGGGGGGTTCTGTTAGGGTTTTGTATTTATGTTTTCTTTTTTTCCACCTTTGTTTTGAAATGTTTTCCTCCTTGTGTCTTCTCTGTTCCTTCTTCCTGTGTTTGCCTTCCTGTCGTTAGTTTCCCTGGTGTGTCTGATTGTCTGATTGTGTTCACCTGTTGCCCTTGTGTTTCTGCCTCCCTTACCCCAGCTGTGTCTTGTCTTGTGATTACCCTTCCCTGTATTTAGTCTTGTCTCTTCCTTTGTTCCCCTGTCGGTTCATTGTTGGTTTTTCCTGTCTTCCTCCATGTCAGTCACGGTTGTCTCTCCTGTCTCCCTCCATGTTGGTAACGGTCAGTTTTTGTACAACCTATTTGTTTCATGCCATGTTTTTGTTCAGCTTTTAAAATAAAGCTCGCTTTTTGTTTCGAGACCGTTTACCTTTTTTGATAGTCTGCATTTGGGTCCTACCCTTCCACGCATCCTAACAAGTACAACATATAATAAGTACCCTGTATCAAGATTGATGCAAAACAAGTGACATTTGACCTTTTTCGAGAGGTTTAGCCAAAACCACCCCACCTCTGAGGTGATTTGGGTGAAAATGTTTTTTTTTTCCATATCTCTGGCCCCCCTTGCTCGATTTTGATGGTTGACACCTCTTTCTGACCGTTAGAGCCAATAGAATCGAAGGGGGAGGCTCACACACACACACATTGTGAAGAGAAAAGGTGAGGGCTGCGCGCATGTAAATGTAAAGCAGAGTGGAGCTACATTCTAGCTCTGGCATTTGGAAACGAAAAAGCAGTTTTATTGTTTATGGATTATCAGAAATAATTTCAAAAAGGGCACAGATACATTGGATGAACCTATGGATTAACTGCAGCATCGTTTTTTTATCGTTTTAATGCCATTGAAGACCAGTTTTGACCAAGGTAAGCCATGTTAGCGTTTCTAGCTACCTAGCTCCACATGTTATGATGTACGCTTTCGTTTATAGCATCGCAAATGGTTATCACTGAGTGTTGAGGTTTTTTACACAGATTCTGTGTCTCCAGGACACCAAAAACGAGTGGTTGGCTGTGCATCTAGGATAAGTAATAAGGGAGTTATTGTGAGTTTAAGTGCCGTTTTAGGTTACATTTTTTCGCTCGTGGCTAATTCAGAGGCTGAGTGTTAGCAGTGTGGGTTTTTTTTGGAAAAAAAAATTAAAAAGATCAGTTAGCTGAGTTTCTTCCCGTTACATGGATATAAAACATTCATAGTTTATTAAATATTAAGATCCCTTAGACGTTGTTTCCTGCAAATGACGCGTTTATCCGCCCGGTACTGGGGGGATGGTGAGTAACAGGTTAAACTCTTTTTTTAACATGGAACTCAATGGGAGGAACCTTCAAATCCTCTTTTAACTCCATGGAAACGTTTGATCTCTGGGCTCACTTAAACAGGTGTTTGATAACGTTGTCACCATGGTAACCTTTGATCTCTGAGCTTACACACACAGGTGTTTGTAAACATTCATTCACTACTACTTACATTTAATATCTAACTCCTTCAGCCTACTTTCAGCTACAGAAACCATTCAACTATTAACTTATTCAGCTATGTCAGGACATTGAGGCTATACATGTTGTTGTTTATACCTTTTTTAAACCTTTTCTTTTAAATATTAAGCTTCTTCACTATTTTTCCTACTCTTCCAGTTTAACATTTCATTTTCAAGTTTCCAACAAAGTCATTGCAATGCATTTGAGCTGTAACGATTTTGATTCAAATCATTTCACTTTTCTGCATTTCTCCGCTAAGTTCAGCAACACACTTACTTGGTTTTTGTAGCTAAAAGCAGCTACAGAGACCATTCAACTAATAACATATTCAGCTTTTTCTGCATTTTCAGCTAAATTCAGCCACAAATGTTCACAGTTAGTCTTCTTCTTCTTCTTCTTCTTCTTCTTCTTCTTATTTCAACCAATACTTTGGCTCTCAATAACTTCAGCATACTTTCAGCTACAGAAACCATTCAAATATCAAACTATTCAGCCTTTTCAGCACATGATGGGACACTTTCAACTTTTTCAAAATATTTTATATTTTTAGAAATATTCAGCTTTTTAAACTCTTTTTTTAAACATGTAACTCAATGGGAGGAACCTTCAAATCCTCTTTTAACCTGTTAAGCCCTGAGCCTGTTTTTCAGGTCTCAGGCTCGAAAATGACATTCCCAGAACAAATGACCATATCTTCCCTTCTAAAAGGGTTAAATTAATAATCTTTTTTCTCAAAGTAATGATAAACCTGTGAGTTGGATGTAGAAAAGTCAGAATCAATATAGATGTTTTTTATTTTAAAGAAAATTCAGATTTGACATCGTAAAAAACTGTAAATTATAGTGTCCGTCCAAAAATTCTTTTTTACTTATAGTGAAAACCACCCTTGGATGATGGTAAGGTAGACTAAAAGCTTTAGGAATCCAAAGTACAACATATAATAAGTACCCTGTATCAAGATTGATGCAAAACAAGTGACATTTGACCTTTTTAGAGAGGTTTAGCCAAAAGAAACCACTTCTGGGGTAATTTGGGTGGATTTTCCATATCTCTGGCCCCCCTTGCTCGATTTTGATGGTTGACACCTCTTTCTGAGCGTTAGAGCCAATAGAATCGAAGGGGGAGTCCCCCACACACACACGTTGTGAAGAGAAAAGGTGGGGGCTTCGCGCATGTAATTTTCCATCAGAGTGAACCTATCTCTAGCTTTGACATCTAGAAACGGAAAAGCAGTTTTAATGCTTATGGATTATCAGAAATCATCAAGGGACACAGACACATTAGATTAACCTATGGATTAACTTCAGCAGCGTTTTTATCATTTTAATGCCATTGAAGACCACTTTGGAGAGACTACAGAGCCAAGGTAAAAATGTTAGCATTTTTAGCTACCTAGCGTCACCTGTTTTGATGTCCATTTTGCTTAGAACGTCGCAAATACGATGTGAAACGATGTGTTGGATGTGGTGAAAAGATAAATAATAAGGTTTTGTGAGTGATTTTCGGTGCAGTAAGGTGTTAGCATTTTTCGCTCGTTGCTAATTCAGAGGCTCAGTGGGTTTTCTTTTGAAAAAAAAATAAAAATGATCAGTTAGATGAGTTTTATTAAATGAACATGCCCTCAGACACTGTTTCCTGCAAGATGTTGCGGCAGTGCCCCGGTACCGGGGTCTCTCGGGCTTAACAGGTTAACTACACCTTGCGCCAAATGCTACTCCTTCCACATATTTTCAGCTAGAGACTTCATTCCAACTTTAAAATGATCACAAGACATTCAGCTATAAAACTTATTATTCAGATATTTCATATCTTTTATGCTTTTTGAGATATTTAACATAGTTTGGAGCTTGGTAAAGAGGCTTTCTTCAGATTTTAACATTAGTGTGTATTGCGCAGCTATTAAGGCTAGAGTGCGTGATGTCACAGCTAGAGTGGGAGACAGCTTGACATTTGGCTTCATATTTTTTTTTTTAAACTTGCCATAATTCCCAAACCCTACACTCCTGAGATATAATTTTTCATGAAAAACTTAAAATTAACCAAAAATAATTAAACAAAATGCCTCTTGAGGGCATGAAGTGCCTTTCAACATGTCTCCATTAAGGCCCATTGTAAATTCAGCCTGATCTTTCCTCACAGCAGCAGCCGCACACCTTTAGTTAATCTGC
This sequence comes from Trematomus bernacchii, assembly GCF_902827165.1. Classification (NCBI taxonomy): domain Eukaryota; kingdom Metazoa; phylum Chordata; class Actinopteri; order Perciformes; family Nototheniidae; genus Trematomus; species Trematomus bernacchii. The sequence goes on along the minus strand of NW_022988007.1, from coordinate 2,313,771 downwards.
CAAAAAGGCCACATTATTTACCCGAAAGTACATAAAAAACAGACTCAGACGCTCGTCAGGGTCCTGAGACGCTTCACGCGTTGAAATTTCACCGATATCTGCTACGGTTCTTCAACAAAACATTCACATGTAAGAGGTTTATCTCATTCAGATCAATGGAAAGGCTCTCCTCTCACTGATTACTGCCCATCACCATGGAAACCTTTGATCTCTGGGCTCAAGCACAGGTGTTTCATAACGTCATTAGCTCAAACACAAACACCTGTGTGATGATGTCATAACTCCAACTGACATGCTTAGAACGCCACCAAACATCACATGATGGTTAACACGGTGGCCCTGAACAGCTCTACGTCAAATCTGATGTTACATAATGTGGTGTTACCATGGCAATGCATCCCTCGCCATAAAACACGATGTCGCTGTAACTCCAATTGACACGGTCCGATCGTCCCCCAATCTTCACTTGTATATCACCGGTCCATGCCTCAACAACTCTACGTCAAATCTGACATCTCACCATATGCCGTTTCCATGGAAACACATCCCTCGCCAAAAAACACGATTGATTGATTGATTGAAAAGTTTATTAACAGCTTGTATATTGGGTACAGTACAGTACAGCTCAAAACATACAATTGTTAAGGGGATGCAGACCAGAGAAAGACTTTCGTCTTGTTTACATCAGGGTCCCCCATTTCCAATTCATCATATCATTTAAGACATATAAGACATATTTGACATACAGATGGCTTATTTACAATTTACATACAGGTGGTTTTTTACATACAGATGGCTTATTTACAATTTTCATTTTAGATTTCGTTCTAATACATACTAACCGGACATTTAAGACATACCAAGTCTACAGATATACAGTTAGTAACAAAGTCTAAAATGCGAGTATATACATAGATGGGGGGGGGAAGCTGTCCATTGTACGATAGGTTGAGATTTGTACCATTACCGGGGCCAGTTTTGCAATGCTCTCCCCCGAAGGTGCTCTTTAAGAGAGGTTTTGAAGGCAAAGTATAGTTTTACTTTCCTTTACAGTTGTGGGAAGAGCGTTCCACCTTGATGTGGCATAATTGCGAAACGTGTATTCCCCCTTTTTTGTGCCAAATCTGGGTTTTACATGATTTGTGGAGCTCCCTCTGGTGTTATGATCATGGTATTCCTTGACCTTTGGGAAGAATTTTGACATGTACATGGGTACCATAGAGGTGTAGTGGATCTTGTAGACCAGGCCCATTGCAAGTAGCTGTACTCTGTCGTCTACTCTAAGCCATCCTAGGTTGTCAAAGTGGGCAGAGGTGAGGTGGGTTCTAGATGAAAGGTCAAGCAGTAGTCTGACCAGTTTATTTTGCGATGTTTGAAGTTTTATTTTTAGCGCCTTGGAGGTGCTATGGTACCATGACGTGCAAGCATAGTCATAGTACCCTTGAATGAGTGCTCCTGCCAGAGTTTTCAGGGTGTTTTTGTTTACCAGAGAGGAGATCCGGTATAGGAATCTAGTTCTTTGATTGACTTTTTTTATTACATTGGATGCCATTTTGTCACAGGAGAGGTTTGCCTCAAGAATAGATCCCAGGTATTTAATTTCCTTCTTACTAGTGACAATAATGTCACCCACTGCAACTGAGAAGTCGTCGGATTTGCTGAGATTATGTTTCGAACCGAAGAGAATGGACTCTGTTTTACCCAGGTGTAATGATAATTTATTATCGGCGAGCCAGGTGCAGATTCTGCCGAGCTCGGAGCTGAGGGTTTTTTCAACCTGCAATCTGCTCCTGTCAGAGACCAGCAGGGCTGAGTCGTCAGCGAACAGGAACAAGTTGCAGTCACATGCTGATGACATGTCATTTGCATAAATTAGGAACAGTAACGGACCTAATATGCTTCCTTGTGGAACACCACAGCTCACTGGGAGGGGGGGGGACAGAGTACCGTTTACCTCCACCATCTGTTCTCTCCCCTCCAGGTAGGATTGCATCCAGCTCACCGATAGTTTATCAAAACCAATTGCTTTTATCTTGTCAATCAGAATGGGGTGATTGACAGTGTCGAAAGCCTTTTGTAGGTCCAGCATCACCATGCCGCAGTATTTACCCTCGTCCACCTCTTGTTTGATGTGGTCGTTCAAATAAAGAAGGCATGTGTCAGTGGAGTGGGATGTTCTAAAGCCAGATTGAAATTCATAGATTAGTTTCTTTTCCGCGAGGTACTTTTCGACCTGTTCATATAATATTTTTTCCATGACTTTCGAGATGGAGGTAAGTATAGAAACAGGGCGGTAGTTGCCTGGGTCCAATTTGCTGCCCTTTTTGTGCAGGGGGGTTACTCTTGCAATTTTGAAGTCTTTGGGTACTTTTCCCTGTTTTATGGAGAGGTTAATTATGTGAGCTATGACTGGTGAGATGGCGGTTGCTGTGTCTCTGAGGAATTTGGAGGGGATATTGTCGTGGCCAGTGGCCTTGTTAGGTTTGAGGGCGCTCAGTTTAATGAGTACCTCTGCTGTTGTTACCCTTGCTAGACTGAAATCATCTTTGCGTACCCCTAGGTTTTTGTAGTAGGTCATGATGTGATCTACTCCAAAAAGCCCTGAGTGGGTGGGTAATTTATTTACAAGAGTTGTGGCTATGTTTGTGAAAAAAATGTTTAAGTACTTGGCCACATCCAGTTTGTCTGTGATGAGCCTGTTATCTGTCTTTATGTTTAAGTTTGAAAATCTCGTTTTGAGTTTTTTACTGCAGCCAAGCTGGTTATTGAGTAATTTCCAAAGTTCACAGGGTTTATTTTTGTTTTCCTCAGTTTTGTCATTGATGAAATTCTTTTTGGCAGTTTTGATCATGGAGCTTACGTCATTTCTTAGTCTGTTTCTTTCAATTTTTAGTTCAGTCACGTGGGCCTGGAGTTCACTGCTCGTGCTTTTGGAAAGCATTGACTGACTTTTATGAAACTCAGAGCATTTTTTGTCTCTGGTTTTCATGGCGGTCAGTATGCCGGAGTGCATCCACGGCTCAGCGTGATTTTTTACCCTGGTTGTTCTTAGGGGGGCCAAATCATTGAGTATTGCAGAGAATTTGTTTTTGAAACCAAGCCATGTTTCTTCAACTTGTGTACCACTGAGCTCATCTGACCAGTCCAGGCTCTCCAGTGCTAGGTTAAAGGCCTCGCTAGAGTAGTTTTTGAGGTCTCTAGATATGACTGTTTTGTGACAGCCGGCCCTTTGTTTTAGCTTTTTGCGGGTACAGAATATCATATAATGATCACTTAAACCGCATGCTATAACCCCTTTACTGGAGATCCTGGACCTGTCAGGTCAGAATGAGATCAATGGTAGTTTGTGTTGTTTCACATACCCGGGTGGGTTGGGTGATTAGCTGGCTGAAGCCGTGCAGATCACAAATCCTACTGAAGGACTTGAAGACGGACGTGTCTTTACGTTGCATATCCGTGTTCCAGTCTCCAATAATAATTGTCTCTACATCCCCCACATCAGCCAAACACCCATCTAATGTATCATAAAAGTCACTCTGTTCCGGTGGTCTATAGATTGTCCCGACTATTACAGATTTAGCATTGTCAAAAAGAATTTCAACCCACACAGATTCAATATTTTCATGATGCAGGTCAGTACGGTTTTTGAAATTGGTGTCTTTATGTATGTACATGCAGACACCACCTCCATTCACATTCCTGTCCCTTCTCACTACAAGATAATCTTCAATTTCAATCTCTGAATCTGTAATGGAATTGTCCAATTTGGTCTCAGAAAAGCATAATATGCTTGCCTTACCGTTCAAGAATAGTTGCCTGAGTTCAGCCAGTTTGTGTCTCAGGCTGTTAGTGTTCAGATGAAAAATATGTAGTCCATTTTTGTTGCTTAAATGCACAATGTCGTCAGCTTGCAGATATTTGTCTTTGTCCGTTACAGCAACCGGCGTGTGGCCTGCCGTGGTGCTTGGAGCGGTGGTGGGGTGGTGGTGGGGGGAGGGAGGCTCCGTTGTAGCATTAGCCGTTGATATGCTAGCAGGGTGGCTAACAACATGGCGGATATTTGTTCCCTCGGATCTCGGTTCTCTTCCTCTCGTCACTGCCTCATGCGTGTCTGTCTGCCGAGGCGTCCTCGGGGGAATGTCGAAGTCTCCGTTGATTCCTCGGTCTCCGCTGTCTCTGTTGTCGTCGCGTAGTTGTTGCTGCAGCGGAAGAGATGCTAGTTGTGATGCTAGCTCCTCGAGCCTGCAGGACTGGCTTCTTGTCTGCACCGGGCCCGGATTCAGATGTATGTCTCCCGCTAACAATAATACCAAGACGATCATACTTCTTCGGTCTAGTTTGCCTGACGGGGGTAAGTACTTTCGTGTCGGGTTTGCAGTTAATAATGCATGAATGCTTGCACTTCCAAAAGCGAGGTGTTTCCTTTCCCAGCCGTTGAGAAGGTAAAAGTTGTGGTTCATTTTATCCCCGCTTTCATTACTCTCCTTCACTAAGTGATGTTGCCTCATTGATGAGTTGAGGTAGGAGTCCATAATCCATATTGTCAGGAGGATGAAATATGTGAAAAATCGTGAGGAATAACCTCCAAAGCGGGAGCTCTCGAAAATGCGACCACTCATAGCGAAACCGGATGCACACATGCACGATGTTGTCGTAACGCCTATGAAAAGGGTCAAAATAGCACCAGACTTCAGATAATGGTTAATGGTCCAGCCCTCAACATGTCTACGTGCCAATAGTGAGTTTTTCCTCAAAAGGCAACACATCCCTCGCCTTAAAACACGATATTGCTATAACTCCTATGAAAATGGTCAAAAAGTGCTCAAACTTCACATGTGTGCTAACAGTCCAGCCGTGAAGACATCTACGTGATTTCTTCAAATGCCGTTGCCATGGCAACACAATGCTCACCATGAAACACGGTTTTCTCATAACTTCAGTGAAAATGCTCCGGCCCAAAACTTCACAGGTTTGGTAACGATGCAGCCATCAACACATCTAAGCGTATTATGGGGTTTCATCAAATGCCGTTGCCATGGTGACAGATCACTCGCCATCAAGTTAGTTCAAAAGTTTGCAGTTCAAATATTCTGATGCTTTTCAAAGCGTTTTTACTTTCTTTTCTCTTCTTAATACACATTCATTCACTACTACTTACATTTAATATCTAAGTCCTTCAGCCTACTTTCAGCTACAGAAACCATTCAACTATTAAATTATTCAGCTATTTCAGGACATTGAGGCTTTACATTTTGCTACTTTCACTATTTTTCCTAATCTTCCAGTTTAACATTTCACTTTCAAGTTTTCAACAAAGTCATTGCAATGTATTTGAGCTGTAACAATTTTGATTCAAATAATTTCACTTTTCTGCATTTCTCCGCGAAGTTCAGCAACACACTTACTTGGTTTTTGTAGCTAAAAGCAGCTACAGAGACCATTCAACTAATAAAATATTCAGCTTTTTCTGCATTTTCAGCTAAATTCAGCAACAAATGTACACAGTTTACAGCATTCGCACGCATTTTCAGCAGGAAATGCATTTTCTAGTTGTTTATGACCTTTCTGTTTTTTTATTATCACATAGCAATAAACTAGGAGGGAAGACAAACAAAGGGGAGGGAGGGAAAGAAAAGCAAACCACATAATTATTTTTACGATGGTGAAAGCAAATATACCATCCATGGTAATTTAATCAGCCGAATATGAAAATAGTCTCATTGTGATGGAGGCGGCAGTCTTCCATTAGTAAGCTCTTAAACATCTGCAAGGAGCCATGTGAAGAGTCTATATTGTCTGGGAATCGTTTTATATCCAGCTCTGTCTCTGACAATTTCCCTTCCTCCTCTATCCATCTCATTCTCTCACTATCTCTGTGTATTGTGTCTCCTACACACCGCCCCCCCCCCCCCCCCAGCCCCAGCTCTCCTGCCACCTCCCTCTCTCCCTCCATCCATCTCCATCTCGCTCCCCCCTCTTTGATCAGATTAGCTTTAGCTCGGTCATTCTGCCTCCTGTCTAATTGCCTGCCGACGGCTGATTGGCATGTGAATCCCATCATTGTGAAAGCAGCCTAAATATTAATTTTGTGTATAGGTGTGGGCATGTTGCTTTCTCCTCGTCAAATGCTCCCTATCGTTAGGCAGAATAATTGCAGGTCATTCCTTTTTTTTGTAAACACTCTCTTATCCAAAACACCAAATGTATAGAGAGACATGTGGCACAGTGGATAGAGCCTTGGTATGGGGATCAGATGATCACAGGTTCAAACCCCACTGCAGTTAGCATGTCGTTGTGTCCCTGAGACACTTCACCCCAAATTGCTCCTGTGGGGATTGCCCACAGTATTGAGTATGTAAGTCGCTTTGGATAAAAGCGTCTAACAAGTAACATGGAAAGTTATTATGTAATGTATTCATTTGAAAAGAGTCATTCTGAGTGCGGCTGTCATTTGCATTTACCCACCACTGTAAATGTTGGTTCCAGCAGAGATAATTGGAGCTCTGTAAAATGTACATGTTGTTCAAAGAGAGGTAATATCTATTTCCATATCGAGGGGTGAGAACCAGAGGGGCGTAAGTGACATTTGACCAACTTTACAGGAGAGCCAAAACAAAAAACGACCATACTTTCTCCTGACTTTGTTTATTAAATTCAATCTTTAATCTTGAAAACTTCATTAACATGTGGATGACAATATACTTAATGAACAATATTTTAACATTCATTGAAAAAAATATTCTTCTATCTTTTTTTTATTCGGAATAAAGTCACATGCGCCTTTTTGGAACTACGATTTTATCTCATATAAACTAAGAAAAAGGGCGTATCTGGTAAAAATAGGAAAAAGGCTTTACATTTATGAGCTAAAAAGTAACAGTAATCAATTGTTATAATAACAATATCATATCAAAATATCCTTATATCATATTAGTTCATTGAATGTAATTATTTAAAAAAGAAAACATTAATAACCATTTTGCCAAATAGTTAATTGTTTAGCCATTAGTCATTTTCTGCCAACAAACTGTTTGTCCCTCTGTGTCTTTGGTTCTGTTTCGGATCGTGTGTTGTAGGGCTGTGCAATTAATCGTATTTTAATCTCGATTACGATTTTGGCTTGCAACGATTACGAAAACAACGTAATCGAAATAAAACGATTAGTTTGCTGCGTGCGCTTTCGCCCCTCCCTAAAAGCCCCCTCGGCCAGGTTGTGAGTGACAATAGTTGTGTGAGTTCAGCGTGAGCGAAGATGGCAGAACAAGAGCAACTCGTGACCAAGAAAGATAAAAATAATTCCGCTGTTTGGAAATACTTTGGGTTTAAGGAGTCCAACGTAGAACAAAAAATAGTACAGTGCAGCAGGGGCGGACTGGCCATCTGTGTGTTCTGGAGAATCACAGACGGCCGGCTCGGCCCGCTTTTTTTAAACGTCATCATTTCAATTGCGCTGACAGGCGACAGAGGTCCACAGTTTCCCCCGCAGCGAGGCCCCCCCCGCCCCCCTGTTGACAGTTCATGAGCGTGCCCCCTCGACTTCATCCACCACATCACAGTCATCAATTAAGGACGCGCTTTACAGTGCAACGGCCTACTCAACCAGCTCGCAAAGACACAAAGATATAACACATGCCATCATATTCTACATAGCTAAAGACATGTGCCCAGTTAGCACGGTTAGCAACCAGGGGTTTAAGCAACTGGCTAACACTATGGACAAGTGTTACGCGATGCCATCTCGGCATCATTTCACCAGATCTGCACTGCCTGCCCTATATGAAAAATGCCGTGGGGAAGTTAAAAAAGATGTTGCTTCAAAAGAACCTTGAACCTTGAGCTGAATACTTTGCAGTTGAGTTATAATAAAGTTCAGGGTAATTATTATTATTATTATTTATTTTTTAAGTTCAATAAATGGATACATTTCAATGTCAATAAATAATCGTATTTAATAATCGTGATTATGATTTTTGCCATAATCGATCAGCCCTAGTGTGTTGTGAGAAGGACTTGAAATCCAGAAAGTCACTGTGCCCAAGCTCAATCACCTTCTATGGCCTGTTCCTCCTTGCCATCCTCACAAGAGTGTAGTACCCCTCCGAACTGTACACAGTCCCTTTTTTTCTGGCGGTCTCAATGGCTGCATGGACACTGTCACATTCCATCTTGCTGTGTCCAGACTCCATGAATGTATGGTCAATAATGGAGATGGGCAAGGTGTTGACTGCATGGAGACACATGGCACTAAAACCAGCATGCCTGTTCTGCCCACCACATGTGTCAGAGTACAGCACCACATGCTCAGTACCTGAAAGAGTTGACAGATACTGGAACATGCATATGCTGATCTCTGATGAGTTGAATTCTCTGTTGAAGATGGATCTGTAGAAACTAAGTTTCCTTTGTCACTCAGCATTGACTTTGAATCCTGGATTATTTCATCTCTCTCTGGTTCTCACCCCTCGATATCATCTGTCAGTATCAGTTACACAATCTGAATTCATACAAATGCCCTCCTCAGCTACACATCTGCAGCAGGCTGGAGGAGTGCTGAGTGCTGACGGACTGCTACCGATACACTAAGTCCTCACCAAGCAAAAAGCAATGGAAAAATGTTTTCTTTACATTTTCTATTTCCTTGGGGCATAAATAACAACAATCAATGTTTTGTTTAAAACAGGATCCCACATTTGTTGTAATATAGGCCTCGACCAAACGGTTGGGATGTTGCTAAACAGTCAAAGAGCATTCTTAAGAATCTGCATAGATTTTTATGCATTCAACTGAAAAAATATATATTTCTATGCATACATGACTGGTTACAGTCTTCAGTCTATGAACATTAATATGTATAAAACCTGAAAATGTAAACATACGTTTCAAAATGTCATAAATGTTTTAATGTTTAGCATTACTACTCTTAGCACTAAATGATGAACAACCGTTCGGTCAAGCATGTTTTTAGATAGTAAAAAAACAATACTCCTAAAGTGATTTCATAAAAAAATAATGATATAACATTAAATATGTCAAAGTAACAACAATAAATGGTCAGAGGTTTTATCATTTTATAGAAAATAGTCAATTTTAATTACTAAAGTTTAGCTTTACCATACAGTAAAGCGTCAAATCATGCCTGTTGATCTAACAAAAAAATGTTAGATCCTTTTTTAATCTTTCTTTTTTTGTATCAAGTTACACAATTATGATCAGCAATTATTCATACACTATATTATGTCAAAAAATTGCTCACATTTGAAAATCCCAACACACAGTGGCCTCATGTCAGGAGTGATTTTGTTGTTGCTAACTTCCTGTAAACAGGCTAACTTGCTATCTGTGCTATTGAAAAACTCTACTGCAGCGGTTCCCAACCTGGGGGGCGCGCCCCCCATTTGGGGGGCGCCAAAGATCGCAGATGGGGCGCCAGGCCTCAGATGATTTGATAAATATCATATTTTGACTTTCTTTTTTTTTTTACATATAATTGTAACGCAATACATGATTGTCACTAAAAGCCTTGTCTCTACATTACAATAAAATATAAAAAATAATTGATTAATTAATTTGAATACAAATTCAAGTTAGTAGCTATTAAAGGCATAAAAAGACAGAAATGTATAATTCTTTCTTTAATAGAAATGTTTCTTCTGCCCGTAAAGTGTCCAAACCAGGCTTTTCTGGATAAGCGCATTTTTAAAACATAGTCATTGTCCATGTCGGTTTCAGTTGGATTATTTGTCACAGTTGCTCCGATCAGATCGGTCTCCTCCATTTTGTAGATTATTTACGACTTTTGAATCCACATAAACATATCGGCAAAATCCGGTTTACTTTGAGCATGTGTTTTAAACAGTTTAATCCCTTTGTGAATTGTTTCCACTTGCGCCGTCCTTTAATTTCTTCATACAGCGGGAATCCAAATGAATTAATCCTGAGTCCAATAACCATCAAAGTCACTCCAATAGTGCTCCTTAACCTCTTAAGCACGGCGGTCCCCCCATTGGACCCCTCCCACCGTTTTATTTTCGAGACAATGTCTCAGGGCTTCTTAACATTTATGAAACTATTAATGTGTAGCACCAGATTAACGGGAAGAATCTCAGCTAACTGAAGATATGAACCATTTTTACCAAAACAAAACAAAAGTCTCATAAGGAGCGTCTAAATGACCCCTGAGCGAAAATATTCTAACGCACGGCGGCACACAATTCAAGATAAAAATACCCTTATTACTTATCGTAGCTGCACATACAATATAGCCGATTAAAGCTGAGACTCCACTGATTATTTAGGTATAGTATCATCACTGAGCGATCCGAACTTGCGACAGGGGAAGCAAACACAGACATCACAACACGTACCTTTACGGAGCTTTTACGGCAGATCGTCTCACCGTAGCTGTCAATTAGGTCAAAAGATGTGTTCAATGGCATTAAAACGAAAGATAAATCTACAACTGTTGATCCATAGGTTGATAATGTACCTGTGCCTTTGAAGAAATTATTTATAATCCATAATTCAATTTTTTATGTAAAAATCGGAGCGGAAAAGTTAGCTGCTAATGGTAGCCACCAGAGTGTATGCAGCTTCCGGTTTTGGTAACGCGTCACTCTCACTCCTTATTTGTTAACGTTTTGGTGTGTATATAACTTTCCCTCGATTCCATTGGCTCTAGCGGTTATAAAGAGATTTCATTCATCAAAATCGAGCAAGGGGGGCCAGAGATAGGTCAAATCCACCCAAATGACCCCAGAAGTGGGGTTTTTTGGCTAAATCTCTCTAAAAAGGTCAAATTTCACTTGTTTTGCATCAATCTTGATACAGGGTACTTATTATATGTTGTACTTTGGATTCCTAAAGCGTTTAGTCTAACTTACCATCATCCAAGGGTAGTTTTCACTATAAGTAAAACATAATTATGTTCAATCTGAATTTTCTTTAAATTAAAAAACATCTATATTGATTCTGACTTTTCTACATCCAACTCACAGGTTTATCATTACTTTGAGAATAAAGATTATTAATTTAACCCTTTTAGAAGGGAAGATATGGTCATTTGTTCTGGGAATGTCATTTTCGACCCTGAGACCTGAAAAACAGGCTCAGGGCTTAAGAGGTTAATTACGCTTTCATCCTCCTTTAACAAAATACTTCACATTCATCCAGTTTGGGACAGTAGTTGTAGCATTTTTTAGACTTTTCAACTTTAATTACCGCTGTTGCGCCCCCCCCCCCCCCCTTGTGTGTGTGTGTAGGGGTGGGGGCGCAACTTCCAACAGGAGTCATTTGGGGGGGCTCTTGGGAAAAAAGGTTGGGAACCCCTGATCTAGTGGACTCTCTTTAGCATAACATACATCAACCGAGTGGTTGAGAGTGCTGACAGGTGGAATTCTTCAATAAGATGTAGTGACTCAAAGTGTGCTCTACCATATGGTCACACAGAAGGTTAAAGGGAACACCATAGCAACTATTAGGCAGCAGTAATATAAACAGATAGCCGAGATGGAGTGGCTCTTATCAAGTCCTAATTTTAAAGAATGGCTCATGAAGCAGCGAGAGCTCGGCAGGGTTTCGGCTGCAGGTCAGCCCAGATTTTGCTTTGGGGAGCAATCTGGCTTATTGCCTGCACTCACACACTTTCACACACTTGACATCACAACACTGCCTTTGTATTGAGAAGGGAGGAAGTTAATACAATTATACTCAGGGGGGGGTTTTGCTTTTGTCCTGCATGTGCGGGGCTGTTTCCCTCTTCTGCAGAACATTAACTAAGAGCTTTGTTTACTGCTCCATCATGTCTCGGTGGCTCTTGACAATGAGAGTTTTAATTAAAGTGACAATTGCAATTAAAATAACATTAATTCCATCAGCAGTCAGCAGATGCATATTTGTTTTTTCATGAGTTTTTAGATGCAGACTGCTGTGAGGAAAGGAACAGTTTTCAGGGGCAAAGAGAGTTATGTCTAACTGGTTGAAAGTCAGAGGTTGCTGTTTGTCCGTGGAGTCAGCATGCCTCTGAATGCCCGGCTGAGCGAGGACAAGATGACAGTCGGGAAGCTAATCCTCTGCTATAATTTGGTCGGCTGTCTCTGAACCTCCACATTATCGTCCTCTGCATGCGGCTGACGATTTAAACGCCTCAGCCCACTTTTGACAGGTGAACACAAGCCGAAACTTAACAGGCAAACATTATGGACTGGCTCTGTGTTTCGGCCTCCAGTTTGTATTTCTTGTATACAGATGGTGTGCAGAATATGTATTTTTGAGATAAGGGAGCTGACGGGCTTAGCAGCTAAAGGCACAGAGCTGAAACATGCACACAGGTTAGAGAGATGCTGGATGGCTTTATTTGCCGGTTTCTTGTTGGTACATAGACAACAACAGATATCTTCATCTAATATGTTCCCTTAAGTATGCTGTTGCTACACCTACTTGGCACCAGACAGGAATTGTTTATCTAGTCAAACTAATAAATAAACATGTCACAGAAGCAAACAAGGAATAATTAATTCCCAAAAGTAATAGCTCTGCACTCTACATATGAGATATTTCCTCGGAATGCTGTTAAAGGTTCCTTGAACTGAATGGTAAAAAATGACTTCCTACAGAGTTGAAGAATTGAAAGAATAAAAAATGTCAAAATGTTATGCTAAATGATTTCCATGACTTCAACATTTGAATCCAAATGAACAAGCTTTTATTCTGGATTCATCTCATTTGACCTTCAGGAATTGATAATGTGATACACACATTTCAAAATTAGTTATCGGAAGCTGCCGGTAATGCAACCACATTTTCAAACGAATAATGAGGTGTCCATTCCACTTCTGCTCAGTAAATACAAATAATAACTTCTGCTGTCATTTCCTTAGCCATAACTCATTTTTTCTTGCTGGAAAGTATGAGGTGTTTTAGTTTTATATATTCATGAAATATCTACATTTAAAAAACAAAAAATGTACTAAAAGATTACTGTCACATAGAAAAAGCCGACATTCAGAATACACAAAGAAAATGATCATGGAAAATACAAAATTAAAACAGAGAGATCATTATTTTTGCTTTCTAATTGTTCACTAACACATGCTTGCTACAGTAGGTCACAAATAATTGATCTCCTCATTTAAAAAAATAAATCTTTATTAAAACTAATTATAGAAGGAAAAAATACAGGAGTGAATAAACAACATAATAGGGGAGAGTGGGGTAAGTTGAGCCAGTAGGTAAGTTGACCCACCCCCTTTATCTAGGGAACTGTGCACATTTGTTGTCCTGTGACCATACATTCATGAAGCACCCATCATTTATATTTGGCTGTGATGGAGAGAAGCACATAGTAAAGTGGTAAATGGTTATTTTTCACAATAAACCATGTCTGGCTTGTCAGAGAAAATGTTCAACATGTCAGGTATAATTACTGTTCTGTCAAAGCAAATGTATCCAAGTCTGAAAATATGTATCATACATGTTGGTTATTTAGCAAGGTGTAAAACCATCTGAATCATTTAGCTAAAGATTAGCAGGAATGACTTAACTAGACAGTTTTTTTCCCAAAAAGTGTCTGTGCCCCTTGATTAATTAACCCCTTATAGGGGGCAAGTTAAGCAGCAAGACGACCTTTTTTTGAGAAGTCATATTTTCATGGCCCGTTGTGATAGATGCGTTATTTTCATGTTGATTGACAGAAGACATCCTGAAGTAAAGGTTATTGTTGTTATTTGACTGCTATCTACTTGGAGGACAATATAAGTAAAAATCTATTCATCTACCCCACTCTCCCCTACAGAAATAAAGCGATTATTGGAGAGTTAAGGTGAGTGTTCATGGCTTGCTAACATGTTAGACACTTCATTTTACGTGTGAATTTTAACTGAATCCTCCACCTAAGCCCTTTGCACAACCTATTTAGATTAGATAGCATACTGACACCCTTTTGGGTTGAAATGGCAAACTTGTTACATATTTACACTTTTGGCAGATTAACATAATCATTCATTTGGAGTCATGTTTTCTTGCTCACTGATGTATGTAACATCTGTACTATGACTATCCTTTATTATATTCCCTTTGCACCTAAACTCTCAATCCAACCAGTTGTGTTGAAGGGTTCCTGCTTAATGCATTCATTGTCACATGGAATAAGATATGTTTTGGTGTAAGGCTTCAAACCTCCAGTCAGGTCCTTTCCTCACTCCCAGTAAATGTGCCACACTCTAGATAGTCAGGCGTCTCGCTGTGATGGGAACCAGATATCTTCTATTGTCCACCCAATATTTCCAAAGCCAGCAGGGATGCAAACATCAAATGGCACATATTCCAGTTTATTGCCTCTGGTGTGGCGGTGGCAAGAGGAACAATTCAAATCAGAATATCTGTCCCTCAGAAGCTCGCTCTCTCCTAGCCAGGTTCTCAGCCCATGTAAGCCAATAATACTTTGAAAATGCATATTTCAATGTCTCTAAGATCTGAATAAATTGGCGGAGGGAAGGTTTTTCAGTTTTACTGTCTTAAAAGAGATGTTTGACTCCTGAGTATGCTGCTTCACTGCACCATGTCGGGACATCAGATAGAAGCTCAAACAACGCGTCTGAGAGATCGCAGACCTTTATCCCGCCGCTGTGGATCAAGACAAAATGTTGTTTCCTGACACCTTCTCATGCCGTCTGCTTGGCAGCTGCTGTGCTTTTCTTCTCCTATCTCCCAGACTGGAAGCTAAGTAGGCCGAGGCCTTGGGAAGTCCCTCAAGTTACTTGAAACTCGAAATCTTGCCATGTATATTTGTCTAGTCAGAATGTGTCTTTACTTCTGATATAAGACATAATAACTTAAAAACAAACAATGCAGTGAGATGTAGGCTCTGGTTTTTAGAGAATCCATTTTAAGTATATTTGTATGTTTAAGTTTTAAGACTCTTGGAAACATATTTGTTTGCATGCAATAAGCTGCTCTGGTATATTTCTAAAAGATGGATCATCTTGTTTCGAGAAATACATCTTAATTGATTTAAGAAAACCAATTTTGATTGAAAAATCCCCATCTCCGAAAACAGAAAACCTTTGAGCATTTTCTGGCTTATTTTGTAACACAACATTTCCTGATTCTGTTAACATACATTTCAAAGAAGTCTTCCAAGCTAATATCAAGATTTCATTCATCTAAATATCCCATCTTATTTCAAGAAATCTTACCAAGCTAATTTTCACTTGTTCTATTCTATTTTTTTACTTATTACAATCGAACACACCTTGTTTTTCTTACACTTTAACTTGATTTTGGAGCAGCATTTTTTCCAGTGTGCGGTTCACTTGTGCTAACGTGCTTTGCGTGTAAAACTGTACGCAGGTTGGTTTTTTGGCAGAGGTTCTACCTACCACTGAGTTAAATAATGAATCACTTGCTGATGTTTAGAAATAAATTATTAAAAGGCTGAACCCCTCAACAATACTTTTTGTGAGTGTGTGTGTAATGTTCAACTGCTGATCTTTGTTTACACTCTCATAGTTTGTATTAACATTGAATTTTGCATTAATGAATATGAATGTGGTCGACCGAGTGTTGCTTGACTCGCGGAGGCTTTCATTAGCTTCTGCTGTCACAGAGCAATGAGAGGGGGGGCTCCGGGGGCTCATTCTGCTCTGTGTGTGGAGCCTTCAAATAAAGATTGCACACTTTATATATTCATTTTTAACACTTTCTATTAGTGTGGAGAATTATACTTATCAAAATAAGAACATGTATAGTCTATGACTAAAAGGAATGAGGAAATGAAAGCTTTAAAAAAGCATGTACCCCATGTCGTGTTCAGTTGTTGGAGATCAGGGCTGTTATGTTTAAAGTAATTTATTATAAGTCAGTTCAATAAATCCTTTAATGCAACTGTAACAAGTATTTTTACAATTGAATCACAACCATATATTTTCCTGATTTTAAACCAAAGCTTAACCATACTTTGACCGCAATTAAGCACAGTGGGAACGAATGGGTTATACAAAAAAAACTATAATGTGCGATTCAACAAGACTGAAAGCTATTTTAAAAGCCAGGTTATAATAAGGTTACCAGTTATAGATACACTGTCGAAAAAAACAGAAAAAAAGGACGTAAAGAATTGCTGATTCATGTCACAATCACAACTGAACAAGCCAATAAAAACAAATAAACTAAAATAATATCTCACTGTAAAGTGAAAGCTACCTGGCTTACAGCCTGTTTATGAATAGGGGAAGCTGCTGTCCCACATCTGCAGAGAAAACCAAAGCTGCCGTTGTGATAATGATGTAAGGATATGCAGACAAAACGCAGATAACATATTTGTCTTTTTTAAATAATTAAATGTAAGCCTATATTATTTCACTGCTGCAAAATCAGTGTTGTATTTCTCAGCGCTAACTTAAAATATCTGACTTCTGAATTCATATTTATGATAGGGATTGTCTCCACATGGATGTAAACATGTCAGCTAACCGTGCTAATAGCGTTAGCCCGAGGGTTGCTGCTACTTTTCTGTGACATGGCTGTATATTTAAAACGCTGCTTATATTATTTATATGATTTTATTTTTATTTTATGGTGCTGTCTGGTTTAGAGCATTTATGGTCCAGAAAAAATTATGGTTATACAATTTGTATCCTTTTTCGAATGGCGCCTCTCAATCCAAACAAACAAAACATTTTCTCAGAAATAGGAAGGAGTGAGCTTTGTGCGTAAACTGTGACAACATGGAGCTATTTAATAGTAAAAGATTCTCAAAATGTTCATTTTAAATTTTTAGGAGGAGGGTTTTTAATTGATAGAAACTACTATTCGTGTTCCAATCAGGCTCGGCTTCTTCTGCGCTCCTTTCATTGGTCTACTCATTTAGCTTTGCCTTTTAACTGCACTATCCCCTTTGTGCTGTAACAATGTAAATGTTCCCGCTGTGGGAGGAATAAAGGATTTCTTATTTCTATTTGAATGAACCTCTCTGGGGTGCTGCAGGTTCATCAGCACATCACCCGAAGACACAGCAGTTATTGGTAGAACAGTAAATCAACAGCACTGGGAGCAGATACTCAGCCATGCATGATGTATTTGCTCCCAGACAGAAAACAACTACCCAGTCCTCCAAACCAAAGAATGCCTTCCCCCAGAACACAACTATTTTTAGACGTTTCCCCCTACAGTGAAAGCAAAATGCTAATCTTCAGCCAGCATCTCTTTGAAGTTTAAATGGATTCTTGAGGTGGATTATTTATGGCCACATAGCTGTGGTCTTAAATCCTGTTAAGTCTACCAAAAACCATAACTATAATGTAGAGCTGGGACAAACAAATGACAGTTTCCTGAGGATGAGAATCAGGTATGAGAACTTTAAAAAGCTCTCATCGTTTTGCTTCCCACACCTCCCTTCCTCTCTGTGTGTCTCTGCTAATGACAAGAGAGGGGAAAATGAGGTGTCGTTATTTGATGTCCACAGCTTGTTAATGATATGCTTGGCCTTTGCTGCAGTGACACAGCATTCAGCACCGCCGATTGATATGGTAATGCATTATATGTTTATGCTCACATGCATATTTTCGTTTCAAAGGGGCAACAACAAATGCATGAGACGAGCACAACATTTGAAAATAGGTCATTGCTGCTAAATGTTGATAGTGCTACTTTGCCCCCCAGTGGCAATCAGACTCAGTGCAGACAAGGAGCAATTCATTATCATACGCTTCAGGCTGTTGACTTTCTTCCACAGCACAGCAGGGATATAGATATGCTGAATATATGCTCTTTTAAAATATGTGGGTTTAGTTTTCTACACGCATTTCAATGAAGTGCTGAAAGATTGTGCCCTGCATCGGTTTTTGAATAAAGTCTTGGAGATGTAATTGCAGGCTGAAGAAGAAGAATTATATTTCGTTCCATCTCACATCTTGTTTGTGCACCAGTGAATCATTTCAAACTGCTATGATGGATGACTCATATGTTAAATTCCATTGGTAACACTTCTCAGAAGCTGCAGTGAAACCACATTTGTTTCCATTTAATGTGTCTAAATAAAAATATTTATTTGATATCACAACCTCACGGGTTAAAAGGCTTTGTTCAAGCCTAAGCAAACTGATTTATGTCTCATATGATGCTCTGATTGCTTATTTACCACCCAAATATAACATCAGGCTGGTATATATGAATATCAATCATATCCTGGGATGCAGAACATTGTGATTTATCCTCTCACTCTGCACAAAATTCAATAGGCTTTCTTTCAGTAACAATAGGAACTGATTACATGATTATATGTGTTTTCAAATGATGAACCTGCACTAAAAAAAACTGAAACGTTGACTTTAATTAAATGTATTATGTCAACAGATTCCACATAACTGTATCAGGTTAGTTTAAAGCAATAATATTAAGTTTAACCTATTTAAACTTAATATTATGCTTTCAACTAACCTAATATAGTTATGTTTAATTTGTTGACATAATACATTTAATTAAAGTCAACGTTTCAGTTTTTTCAGTGTGTCTATGTGAAGCAGCAAACACTAAAGAACTATGATGTTAAAACAAATGATGGAATCTGCTAACACACACTCTTTATAATTCACAGCAGGTGTTTGGAGCCATTTCCCCTGAACTGTGCTTCACTTTGTTTCTACTGTTACTCACCTTATACTATCATCCATATATCATTATGTGTTCATTATGAGGTGCATGAGAAGAACCACCCTCTGAGATATGCAGGGCCTTGTGTTCTTTGATGAATATATGAACGCTGAATCATTGGAGGGATCTTGCTGTGTTCAAACACGCAGTGATGTATTATAGAAATCAGCAGCCGTGCTCATTTATATAATGTGACGAGCAACTTGGCCTCAGTGCCGTTATGAAAGCTGGGCTGATCTGTATCTGCTCCCCTATTGTACCGACTGTCACGCTGATCCTCTGTGTGATCTACACAGGGGAGGAAGACGAGGAAGGAAACAAGTCTTGCAAGCCAGCTCATGCTCACACACACACACATTCTCTCTGTCCGTCTCATTACTTCCTCACACTGTTTCTCGCTTGTGCATGTATCTGTCCACACACGCTGCATGGGCTCCATTGTTCCATCAGGGACACAAAGCCTGCAGCACACAGCTCCACAGTGACATGTGTACTGTATGGCAGCTGTCCCAGGGCCGTGAGATCATGTGGGGATTGGCGTCGGCTTCGTGCACACACTCAAGGCTATATACATTTGACATAGTAAATGCACAATCTTTATCTTGCTGGGAACTCTTTAGGCTCATAACAACATCTTTTTTTTAACAACAATTGCAATCAGCACAGTGTGTTAGCACATTGTTAGCATCTCTTTAAAGGTTTTCACAACTAAAATGATGGGCAATCATTTCCAGAATAGAAAAAAACACCGTTCCAACACAAAATATATCTGGTTAAATATAACTAGCACTAATATGTTCATTGGCAACGTGGGTGTAAATGCACGGTTAGGGTGTGTACTGAGTTTGAGCATCAGCTACCAGGCATTCCTCCTTCTGTTCTGATATTTTGAGCTATCTATATTTAAACATAATGCTCAACGTGATCATTTGCATCCTATCAGTTTCCAGTTGAACTGCCAGGATGGTTTCTGTCCTGTCTTAACTGCATCATCTCAGTTTCCCCAGCCGTTTCTAAAAACTTCTGTATCATGGGTAGTTTTTTTCTGACAGTATGTGTTACCCCTGAACTAATCGTTTCTCTACTGTAGATGAGTTTTGTAACTACAAGGTTGTTTAACAATGTTGCGTGTCACAGTCTGAACTTCAATCAGTCTAAGAACTAACCCTAGTGTCGTGTTCAGGTTTGCTATTGTGTGTCTTTACACAAACATTGTATTTATAAGGCCAATATTTATTAGGACAAATTGTATAAGAATAAGTCATGTATATTTATTTACTCATAACCTACACAAACATATTTGATAGCCATAAATGTTTCATAGATATGCACTGAGCAGGGCAGTGGAAAAACAATGTAATGGTGACACTGTTTCTAAATGTAAATATTCTACAGTATAGCTCATCTAACACTGTGTTCCCCTCCCTGCTTCACCAGATTAGTCACAACAACCTGTGACTTCCATTCCTATGGCAAAAATAACTTAAAGGTCCCCTATTATACTGTTTTCCATCAATATATTATAGGTCTCAGATATATACAGAACATGTCTCTGATTGGCTGAAACACCAAACAGAACATTGAAGCATCCCATAATCCCCTCTGTTTCAGCCCTGTTTCAAAAGTGCTGATTCTCTGTCTGTTACTGTAGATGAAAATAAGGAGCCACTCCCCACGCCCCTCTGAGAGAGATTTGGTTAAAAAGAACACAATGGTGCTCTAGGAGGAGATTCATGTGATAAGGGGGGTTACCTTGGTTGGTTATTGGCTAATGGTTACACAAGCCAAATAATCGTTATGACATCACAAAGTGGCCAAAATCTGATCAGCTGATTTTCTGACAGGTTTTTATATAAATGGATCAGGGCAAGGCAAGTTTATTTATATAGCACATTTCAACACAAGGCAATTCAAAGTGCTTTACAAAAATAAAAGACATTAATAGCATTTAAGAAACATATTATGAAATGATATCTAAAAACACTCATTTAAAAGCAAAGATACATGAATCACAGTTACAGTGCAGTGTGAGATACACACATCTGAATGAACCCCCCTTTGGAAAATTATAATCTGACCCCATGGTACCTTTTAGTTTTCGCTGAAACTATTCCTCTTTTTTATTTTGAAATGCACATAGTTAAGTTTACCTTGTCTTTCTAGGACTTTTTTGGTATCCTCCGTGAACCAGGGTCTTGAAACCAAAACTAATTCCTGTACCCCATGGTACCTTTTTAGTTTTCGCCAAAACTATTCCTCTTTTCTTTAAATGCACATTAGTTAAGTTTAAGTTGTCTTTTCTAGGACTTTTTTGGTGTCCTCCGCGAACCAGGGTCTTGAAACCAAAACGGCACACGTAGGGGACTTTAACCACCTACGAGGGAACTTTAACCCCAATAATGACGTTAACTACCTTTGGGGGGACTCAACACAAGGCAATTCAAAGTGCTTTACAAAAATGAAAGACATTAAGAAAATGACATTAAAAAGCAAAGATAATAAAAGTTACAGTAAAAGCAGCGGCAAAAAGAAAAGTCTGTAGCCTGGATTTAAAAGTAGTAAGAGTTGCAGCGGACCTGCAGGTTTCTGGGAGTTTGTTCCAGATATTTGGAGCATAATAACTGAATGCTGCTTCTCCATGTTTAGTTCTGACTCTGGGGACAGAAAGCAGACCAGTCCCTGAAGACCTGAGAGATCTGGATGGTTCATAATTTAGCAGGAGGTCAGAAATGTATTTTGGGCCTAAACCATTCAATGCTTTATAAACCAGCAACAATATTTTGAAATCTATTCTTTGACACACAGGAAGCCAGTGTAAAGACTTCAGAACTGGAGTGATGTGATCCACTTTCTTAGTGTCAGTGAGGACTCGAGCAGCAGCATTCTGAATTAGCTGCAGCTTTCTAATATATTTTTTAGTGAGACCTGTGAAGACACCATTACAGTAGTCCAGTCTACTGAAGATAAAAGCATGGATTTTTCCAAATCCTGCTGTGACATTAGTGTTTTTACCCTATATATATTCTTTAGGTGATAGTAGGCTGATTTAGTAACTGTTTTAATGTGACTGTTGAAACTCAGGTCAGAGTCCATGACTACACCTAGATTTCTGGCTTTATCTGTTCTTTTGAACATTGCAGACTGAAGCTCAGCGCTAACTTTTATATACGTTCTGCCTTGGCTCCAAAAACCATTACCTCAGTTGTATCTTTGTTTAATTGGAGAAAGTTCTGACACATCCAGTCATTGATTTGTTCAATGCACTTACTCAGTGTTTGAATTGGGGCATAATCTCCTGGTGAAATTGTTACGTAAATTTGTGTGTCATCCGCATAGCTATGGTAACTTATTTTGTTGTTTTTCATTATCTGAGTAGATGTTAAAGAGAAGAGTCCCCAAGATGGAGCCTTGAGGAACCCCACATGTCATATTTGTCAACTCAGATGTGTATTTACCTATAGAAACAAAGTTGTTTCTGTCCTTTAAGTAGGATTCAAACCAATTTAGAACTGTTGCCGAAAGTCCCACCCAGTTTTCCAGTCGGTCTAGTAATATGTTGTGGTCAACAGTGTCAAACGCAGCACTGAGATCTAATAATACTAACACTGAAGTTCTGCCACTGTCTGTGTTTAAGTGGATGTCATTGAAGACCTTAACAAGAGCAGTCTCAGTGCTGTGGTGTGGACGAAATCCTGACTGGAACACTTCCAAACAGTTATTTAAATGCAAGACATTACTCAACTGTTGACAAACTACTTTTTCAATGATTTTACCTAGAAATGGCAGGTTTGATATTGGCCTGTAATTGTTCATTACTGAAGCATCTAGATTATTCTTTTTTAAGAGCGGTTTAATGACTGCAGTTTTCAGGGCCTGTGGAAAAACACCTGAGTGAAGAGACTTGTTCACTATATGAAGTAGATCTGAGGCCATGCAATGAAAAACATTTTTGAAAAACCCTGTTGGAATAATATCAAGGCAGCAGGAGGAGGATTTCAGAAGTTGTATAATGTCCTCTCGGTTTTTATCATTAATCTGATGGAATTGTGTCATGATGTTAGAATTGATATTAGGTGGACATAGGGACAACACATTTGCTGTACCTGATACAGAGGCACTGACTGCTTGTCTGATTTTCTGAATTTTGTCAGTGAAGAAGGAGGCTAATTCATTGCAGGCCCTGGTGGATAGAAATGCAGAGGCTACTGACACTGGGGGGTTAGTTAGTCTGTCGACGGTAGCAAACAAGACACGTGCGTTGTTTTTGTTTTTGGCAATGATGTCAGAGAAGAAAGACTGTCGTGCAATTTTCAATTCCAAATTATAAAAGCCAAGTCTCTCTTTATAGATTTCAAAATGAACCTGGAGATTTGTTTTCGCCACCTACATTCAGCTTTTCGACACTTTTCACGGAGATATTTTCTTGCCAGTCACTTCCTTTACCTTAGTTGGAGCAATGGCATCTATAATCTTTTACATTTTTTAATTAAAATGATCTACTAGCTCATTTACTGATATGTTAGTAGGGGCAAGTGTGGAAGAACATTTTTAGTAGTAAACATTTCCCTAGTATTTTCAGTTAAATATCGCTTTGTGGTTACCTCTTTTTGAACATTTTTGTGAACAGAAATAGAGCTCTCAAAGAAAACACAGGAATGATCAGAGAGTGCAACGTCAGTCACCTCAACCTCAGAGATATTCAGACATGCTGAGTCAGTCCATAGTTATCAAGAACACAAAACAGTTATTTAGCCCCTCTGCCCTGGGGGTTGTCAACATGGATGTTAAAATCACCAACAATGTCTAGACCAGGGGTGGCCAAACCGCGGCTCTCGAGCCGCATGCGGCTCTTTGCCTTAAATTGTCTTAAAATCGAGATTGTGCTCAGTGATAAAATCATTGATTAAAAACGTTTTTCCTGCCAATGACCTGACATTTAATAAAGCTAGTTTAAGTTTGTTAAATACACTATCAGTCAGATATTTTGTGACAAGCTGTGTCACTGCTAAATTTGATAAACTCACACAAACGTTTGAGCGCTTCCTGTTTCTAAGCTGATTCACCGATCTCAATCTATTACCTAACAACACAGATATCGGCAAAGCTACTGGCAGGCAGGGCCCCGGCTTGTCCTGGAAAGAGTTGAGAGTGCCATACGCCCTTGAGCCTGGACTCAGCACATATCAGTAAGAGTTTGCTGCGTTTTGGACACACACATTCTTATCAGGCTTCGGTGACCGCAGATGGTGTCTTGAAGGGGGGGTTGACGTAGGCACGGTGATGAAGACGGGGGAGATGGTGCGCGTCTCTGTGGGCGTCGTTGAGGGGCGGGGGTAAAGGACATGCTGCGAACCCTGAGTATCGCCTTAATGCGGTCATTGAACCCCAGGAAGGAATTGGTGCCATCCTATATCTCCTTCATGTGTTCAGCGATCTCCAGGAGGGTGGGCGAGGGTGAGTAGAGAGAGCTGTGGGGTGAAGGAAGAGTATCCTCAAAGGCTGATCCTGAAGGGCGGTGGAGACTCCTCCATTTGTCTCATAGGTTTCCCATAATCAAGACATTCCTCAGGCGGGTGCAGTGATACATCGTCAAGGTTTTCTGAGCGATGTGTTGTGTCTTTCTCTTGTTTTGATTCCTCTTGTTGCTTGTCCTTGGCAGAGGGAACAGATTGATGACGCAGGCAGTTGAATATGTTAGAGATAAACAATTTAACTCCTGACTTGTTCAGGCAAACTCCATCTGCCTTAAAAAGATGTCTGCGGTCCCAGAAAAAGTTAAAATTGTCAATAAAATGGACAGAATGGTCAGTACAGGCAGTTGAAAGCCATGTGTTCAATGCAAACAATCTGCTGAATCTCTCCACTCCTCTTCTGACTGGCGGTAGAGGGCCACTGATGAACACCTCCGCATTTAGAGAGCTGACAGTTTCCAACAGACATTTAAAGTCTTCTTTCAGCACTTCTGACTGTTGTTTCACAACATCATTTGTTCCAATGTGCAGTACCACATTTTTTACAGTCAGATGTTCAGTTCCAATATGCAGGATCTTCTCAGCCAAGTCAGAGACCATATCCTTGGGAAAACAGAGTACTTTGGTGTTGTTCTTGCTACACAGACTTTTTACATCTCTTACAGCAGAGTCACCAACAATCAGAGTTTCAGGCCCAGTCGTTAGCTTTCCCTCTAGCCTTTTACTTTTGGAGTAGCTATTGGTCCTTACCCTGCTGTGTGAAGAGGACAGGTTATCCAGGTCATCAGAAAGAGATCTCCGGTTCTGGGTCAGCGAAGTGTATCTGTTCTGGATTGGCACAGTTGGTGGTTTAGGATTACATTACATTACATTGCATTTAGCTGACGCTTTTATCCAAAGCGACTTACAATAAGTGCATTCGACCAAGAAGATACAAACTTGAAGAAAACAGAGTCATATAAGTACATCAGGTTTCATAGAACCAAAACATTTCAAGTGCTACTCAACTGGCTTTAGATAAACCAGTCCTTTATTAGTATATAAGTGCTTTGTTAGTAATTCTTTGTTTGTAATTCTATCGCTCGAAGTGGAGTCGAAAGAGATGAGTTTTCAGTCTGCTCCGGAAGATGTGTAAGCTTTCTGCTGTCCTGATTTCAATGGGGAGCTCATTCCACCATTTTGGAGCCAGGATAGCAAACCAACGTGTTTTTGCTGATGGGAACTTGGGTCCCCCTCGCAGTGCGGGTGCAGCGAGTCGTTTGGCTGATGCAGAGCGGAGTGCACGTGCTGGGGTGTATGGTTTAACCATGTCCTGGATGTAGGAAGGGCCAGATCCATTCACAGCATGGTACGCAAGTACCATTGTTTTGAAGTGGATTCTAGCAGTTACAGGAAGCCAGTGAGTGAGCGGAGGAGCGGTGTGGTGTGGGAGAATTTAGGAAGGTTGAAGACCAGACGAGCCGCTGCATTCTGGATGAGCTGCAGAGGTCGGATGGCACATGCAGGTAGACCAGCCAGGAGGGAGTTGCAGTAGTCTAGTCGTGAGATGACGAGAGCCTGGACCAGAAGTTGCGTCGCTTTCTGGGTCAAGAGGGGACGTATCCTTCTAATGTTGTAAATAGTGTATCTGCAGCAGCGATGTTTGCAGTGAAGGACAGTTTGTTGTCTAGGGTCACACCCAGATTCCTTGCAGTCTGAGTCGGGGAAACAATAGAGGTGCCGATGTTGATTGTTAGGTCGAGTGGGACAATAGGAGGATTGTTTGTAGTTCTCCCTTTTGCAGCTGTCCACGGCTGTTTCCTAGTATGAATAGGGGTTGAAGAGGCGCTCTTCCTGGGTGATAACAATGCAGGCCAGCCGGTCGCATCACAGATTTCAGAGCGCTGGGCTCTGCCTGTTATTCGTCCTCCCAAATCCCATGGAAATGATTTACTCTTAGGCCTTTCACCCAGAGAGTTCCAGGGAGGACTACCACTTGTAGATTTATTACCCGGTACACAGCCCTCCTGTTCCTTGGAATCCTTGTAGCTGCTAACTAGCTGTGAGTTAGCATGCCCTTTTCCATTCTTTTGCAACACTGGTAAAGTGGTGTCATTCCAACATAGTCCATTCACTTCCACGTTAAATTCCAACCGCTGCATTTTCATTTCCAACACGGCCATCTTCTGTAGAAGTTTGTGGAAGACATCTGTAGAGAACGGAGGCATTTTGCTGCTAACTAGCTGAATAGCATGCAGTACCAGGCTTTAGTTGTTGCTAGGCCACGCTACTGTAAGACTGAGTAACTGAGTAACTCTCCCAGTGATAAGTTAATGTCCAGGAGCCGCTGCTCGAAGTTAAAAAAAGTAAGCAGAGGCAAGAGCAAGCGGAAAAGCGTCTGCACTGTAAGAAAGCAGGAAGGTTGTTCTTCAGGACAAAAAGAGAGAGAATCTTTTTTCCTGAAACTTTCAGAATCTCTTTACACAGAGGGGACACATGTTTATGTATAAAAGACATGAAAAAGTGGATTTTGCATAATAGGTGACCTTTAACTAAACTATTCATTCTAGGGCCCATATTCTGCTAATTTTCAGGTTCATATCAGTATGCAGTGTCTCTACTGTGACATGTCTCCATGCTTTAATGTTCAAAAAGCTCTTTTTTTTTCTCATACTACCTGTGCTGCAGCACCTCTTTTCACCCTCTGTCTGAAACCAGAGCCCAGTCTTCTCTGATTGGTTAGTCTCCAGATATTACATTACTGTACGTACATGTCACTTGTTAGATGCTTTTATCCAAAGCGACTTACATACTCCATACTGTGGACAATTTGGGGTGAAGTGTCTCAGGGACACAACGACATGCTGACTGCAGTGGGGTTTGAACCTGTGACCCCCTGATCCCAACACCAACGCACAACCCACTGCACCACACGCCTCCTTAGATATCTAAATATTTATAATCTAGTGATGCCGAATGATTCCTGTAAAAGTATTTACTGTTTTTCTTGTAAGAAGTATACTTGTTTGCTGTTAATTTAAAGGGGACCTATCATGCAAAATGCACTTTTGTACGTCTTTTATACATGAATATGTGTCCCCGGTGTTCCAGGGAACTCACCAAGTGTCAGAAAACACAACCCTCTCTATTTTCCTCCATACCCAAATCTCTAAAAAAGGGGCTGCAACGGATCTGATAAAAACTGATCCAGATTTGAACACTGTCCTGACGCCAGGACGGTGGCGCTACGGCTATTGGGCCAACTCCACCAATCAGGAGGAGACAGCCACGGCCATTGCCGTTCGAAAGCGCTGGAGACGCTGTAGTACATATGCCAGGCCTGTAGGTGGTGCTGTTCTCACAGAATCAGCCCTTGCAAAAACGAAATGAGGCATGGCTAAAATGCATGATCTGTTTGGTATTTTGAAAAAAAAAAAAGTATGAATATGCCTTATATAGGTATGGTCCTACACTATATTATTATAATATAGCATGATAGGTTCACTTTAAGTTTTAGCATGTCCAGCAATATTCACATGTTCTACTTTATGGCACATCATCCGCCAAAACCTTCAAAGTAACAACCTGGGACCGATATCAGCTAGAAATGACACCTGGGAACCAGAGTCCGTCCTTGTGATTCGCAACAACAGCCCTCCGATACAATCAGCGCCTGTCAGCGTAAACTATTCTAGCTTGTATGGGACATGATATTGAGTGATCGGGCATCTCTCCTTCCAGCTTGGAAATATTTGCTTTATTTCTCTTAGTCATTCCTGTGAGACTTTACACAGCCCAATGTGCAATTTTCACAAACTATCATGCATTAAAGTAAAGGGTATTTCAATAAGTGATTTCAAATTATGTTATTCATAAATAAGCTTTTAGGTTAAGAAAACATTCATCTCAATTAGGATGGTTATACCCATCTTGAATCGTGTTCAGATAATTAATCACTCATTACACCTTGTTCAATCTATTTATTTGGCTTTTTATATTCAACAAACGTAGCTCCAGGCCTTATTCTCGCCTGTTTTCATATCAGAATTACAGCATTTACAGCCAAAGATTGATAGAAGAAGTCAATGTAAAAAGTATATCACCGAGTGACTCATTAGAGGCAGGAGGAAGGAATCTGGGTCATCCCGATCGTAATATCTCACAGCTGAGTCATCCTCACATTCAGTATTGACAGTCTGGGAGGTTTGCATTCAGAAAAGCTATTACTATGCAATAACTAAAATAAGTGCCATCTATTGGAATGGATTTTGGAGTTTATTCAACAGAATAAATATTTCTTGGCATTTATCATTTCATCTGGGGGGCCAAATTGTAAGCAGCAGCGATTGGGATAATCTTGTTTTGCTGAATCGCAGCAGCACTACAAACAAGCAGGGGATTAGTAAACCCTGCTGGAGATTTTTTGTTTTTATTCCCCGGAGAAGACAGATAGTGGATGGCACCTGGGGCAAGGGCTTGATTTCTGAACAGTTAACATTGATGTTTTCCTCGCTGCAAGAGCTGTTGTCTGTCTGGACAATATTTCATATTGATAATAGCATTTCAGGGCGCTTGAGTAAATGGAGTTGGATACTGCAGGTGACAGCGTGAGGTGACCTTATCAAACTATGATAAACTGGAAATGGGAAACTGAAATCAAAATACCATCATGGAGAGGGAGCAGGATTCATCTGCTATTCTTTCACCGGCCAGTCAGACAGGGGGAAAAAAAATTGCCTTACTAAAAAAAGATTGTATTACATGGTCTGTGGAAGCTTCACAGTGCTGGCAGCGGGATCCAGTTCATTTTCCATAAGATGGCCAAACATGAAATGATCCCTCTGACTCACTCAGGCTCGGCTAATGGAGGCGCGTCACGCCTTCTGAGCAGTGAGTTGTTTTGGGGTAGGGGGTCATTATTATTCAGATAAGTAACAAACAGCAATTTGGACCTAATTGGGTCTTAATGACATCTGATCACTCACAAACACAAACATTCAAAAGCATACGCACACACACACATGCACACACTCACACACGCACACACAAATTGGCACAAAATGGTATGTCTCTTTCTGAGCCCCAAAGCATGAATATAAACTCATTCTGTCCAAGTCTCTGGGCAACAACTAAGGTCAGGACAAATTGAGAGTCTTTGCAGGAGGGAGTGAATTGTAAATTAGCAAGATGAATATCGACAGAGACAGACTGACTTAGAATAAAATGGAGGGAGCACACACACTCCTCCAAACCTCCACATAAACACACTCACAAAAGATACGGACTCATTAACATAAATTGTTTTACGAGTGTACAAGAAATGCCTATCAGAATAATCTCACATACCCTTTAGAGAAAAATCTCTTACCTGGAAAAAAGAACAAGAGAATGTGCAATTAGTCTGGAGGAATTAAATCCTAGTGCATGTTGTGCTGGTAAACATAATGTATAGCTGCTTTTTTTAAGTCAAGAATATGATTGTCATAAGGCAGTTGCAGTCACTTTGAGTGATGTGGAATAAATCCCTGTCTGACACAGTGCTATGTTGACTGATGGAGCATCATGTCGTAGAGTCACATCACACTGTCCCAGGCATGTCTCAAATCAACACCACATTGGCTGCATTTGTCAGTAGCATATCATATCCTATCCTATTAACACTGTATTGTTCGATTTAATGAACGTCTCAAGGACAAGACAAAGGGCAGCTCTATATCTGCCTACAGCCTATAGGTTTAAAACCATGAGCCTTCTCTCTCCAGCTACAACATGCTGTCCCAGCAGATGTCAGTGTTACTCAAGCTATGCAAAAGGCCTGACTGACTGTATGTACAGCTGAACAAAGAAAACAACGCTTCATTGACTGTCTGCCAACATCATTCACATTGCAAAAATGCCTTCAAATTGTAGACAAATTTACTAAATAGTCAAAATGCTAAGTATGTACACATGTACTTGATGAGCAAACATTGTAAAGATGCAACGGAGGGATGAGGAGGAGGAGAAACAAGCAGCACTTCTGCAGCTGAGAGGCGAACGCCTGCAGCTCTCAGCGCGCTCATCCATTTCAAAGCAGGGAAAACCAATTATATGAGGTTTTATTTCACAAGTTTGACAAGTCATTCCAGTGTGTAATGTGTGTGTTTGATGGCCTGTTTGTGTGTGTTTCCTCTGTAATTGATTTTTATTTTTCAAGAATGGAATTCAGCCCAAAATGCTTCTATCAGGAGAAACATGCTGAACCTTTAAAAGATGCCAAAACACATGGAAATGAAGAAACATCTTCACCAACTTAACAACACATGCGCAGCATTTTAGAAAATATTCACCAATTTGTGTTTTGAGTCTTTTGCAGCGTTTTGTATTTGCAGCTTTTTGTTTATGCAAACGACGCGCATGTTTCGTCAAGTTTGTGAAAATGTTTCTTCATTTGCATTTGTTCTGGCACATTCTTGCTTTGCATAGTTTTTTGATGGAAATACTTTAGGTCCGTTGTAGCACGTTTGCACCTGTCGGCCACCGTATCATTTGTAATAAAATTATAAATGCTATATGCATACTGCCTTCATACATTATGAAGTAATACTAGTAATAATAATAATAATAATAATAATAATAATACATTTATTTTATAAAATAAAAGTCAAATTGAAATCAAGCTAAGAAAACATTGAACACAAGGACACAACATTAATCACACTTTAAATTGAGAGATAATGTTAAAAATGTCACAATCCACAATGCTTTTCTGTTGGGTATCAACCTGTTGTCCATATCACATGTACAATTTTATCCTTTAAACAACAAGGTTTCAAAGGACGGACTCGATGAAGAGTATGGGAGAAGAAGCTGTTTTTTGCCTATTTTAAAAAACACAATATTGGCATTTATAAATATAAACTCTTCTGTATATGATATCAAACGTATGTCGTTTTTACATTTTGAAGCTGTTAAAGTACAAAGGACAAAAGACAGTCAGTCAGGACGTGCAGAACCCACAGCTGATATTACACTGACAGTGATAAATGATTATGAGAGAGGAACAGCCATACAAACAATGTGACAACAACAGAGGAATCACAGGAAGGTTACAAATGAGGTATATCATTGCAGGAATCATGCATCACACTTATTTATACCAGGATTGAGCTCAAAGAGAGGATTTCATTTGTATGTACTCATGTCTGTAATGAGCTCCACAAAGACAGACAACTGCTACACCTCATCCCTCTCGCCTGCAGCAGCAAACTGCTTCCCTCCTGAACCATGTCATTTGTCTTTGATGTATTTAGTCCAAGAATCAGTGCAGAAAAAAGGCATCTGCAAATGGTGGCAACTGTCCTGAAGAGACTCCAGGGAGAGACTAAATGAGTTCCAAAATGTGTTATCTGGAAATAAATGGATGGATGATGTTGCAACTGATGTTGCTTTTTATGGAGCATAGCTGTGGGTACTAACAGCAGATGTTTGGTTTTACTCCAATAAAGATTTTCTGGGACAACCAGAACTTTATAAAGGAAAAGTTCATAGGAGTTGACTCAGCAGTGAAGACAGGAGTGATGTCATAAGACATGCTTTGCACACCTATAAAGTATAGTGTATTCAAAAGACTGAAGATATTACATCAGGACTGGCATTATATCAACCATCGCAACACACTCTCACTCCATAAACGTCCAGGAGCGACGCTTGGTCAGGGTCCCGAGGCGTGCAGTTGGGACGCTCCTAGGCTCCTTCAGCTTCATAAACAGACGCAAAGAGCTTTCAACTGATTGCAATGTATTCCCATCTGCGGCGGGATTTGACGCTCATGGAAGCACGGCATTCGTTTGTGTCGGCGGCTGTTAAAGGCAATGTGAGCGTCCATTCCCATTGGATAACGGAGAATTGTACACCCGGAAGTAAGTATTCCCCTTACTGTCGATTGATTTGACAGTGATATCTCCACTACTCATCAACTCAAAAACACCAGATTATCCTTGTTAATTAAACGACATTGATAGGTTTTAGTGTCTATAAATAGACAACTGCGGCAGATATGTAATATTTAATGCAGCCGAAACGTGAAGTTGAAAGCTATTTGCGTCTGTTTATGAAGCTGAAGGAGCCTAGGAGCGTCCCAACTGCACGCCTCGGGACCCTGACCAAGCGTCGCTCCTGGACGTTTATGGAGTGAGAGTGTGTTGACCATCGGTGATCATCGATGGACAAGGCTCTAGCAAGACAGAGAAAACATCCAATATTACTAAATCCTGCTCGGTGCTCTGAACAACATGACTTCACCTTCTGAACCATCCTCACTAAGCAGAAGTAAAAATCACATTAACAGAAATAAAAGGCTGATTATGTTGTAGCCGAAACGCTGTAACCAGCTTTGCAGCATCTTCTCAAAAAATGCTAAACATGCTTGCATTGAAAAAGAATAATGAACCCAGAAATAATATTACTTCTATATCTAGTATCCCAACTTTAGACAAAGAAGAGCCTGGCATATTATTTTCGGGTGCATGGCTTGTTGTCTGGCTAGCTGATGACTCTCAGCCAAATGCAATATGGTATCCATATTCTACAAAAGATAATGAGGAAAGGGTGCTGGCTTTAAATTATGGGAGAGAAACTAAGGCAACTTCATAAATGAATGTTGATCATTCTATAGCCCTACAGTGGTTGGCATAACATGGTGCTAATAGGAAAGACTGTCTGGGATATTTCCTTGGATTGCATCTGGTTGGTGATGTATAGCCAAAAAAATGGGTTCAACCAGTCATTAAAAACAACATGGAGCACAGTTTGCTTCAGCGTAAAGAGAAATGAACAATCAATCACAATCACTGTACAATCTACAAAGAAAGGTGATAGCTGACTGCTGATTTAGAAGGCAGACTTTTTAAATACTTCAAGAACTGGCAGCCAGAAGTATTTTAATTAAATTGTATGATTTGGCCCAAACTATATTCTGCTCTAGGGCAGGTAAGATGCAATTTCTGTTATAAAGTAGTGTAGTTCATAGATCACCAATATGTCTCGCTGTAGATATGACAGAACTCTTAATTTCTAAGTTGGTGCCTTGCTGTCCTTCTGCTTTTTTATTTGAAACCTGCCTGCAAGAAAAAGAAGAAATAAATAAACGAAATAAATGGTCCTGGTTGTTGCCAGTGTCATCGGATATGCAGATAACCATAAGTGAATAAAAGACTGAATAAAAAGCAGCAGCTATATTCCAAATGAATAACTATGCAAAAGTGTTACTTTCATCCATGATGTGCTGATATATATAAATTAGGGCTGTCAGTCGATTAAAGTATTTAATCGCGATTAATCGCATGATTGTCCATAGTTAATCACGATTAATCGCAAATTAATCGCACATTTTTTATCTGTTCTAAATGTACCTTAGAGGGATATTTTTCAAGTTTTTAATACTCTTATCAACATATGAGTGGACAAATATGCTTTATATGTTTGTTTATTATCATTTGAACAATGACAAATATTAAACACAACAACCTATGAACATTACAAATATTCGCCTCAATTCAACCTGGAACCTCTCTCAGACAATAATACAGTGTGTGTGTGTGTGTGTGTGTGTGTGTGTGTGTGTGTGTGTGTGTGTGTGTGTGTGTGTGTGTGTGTGTGTGTGTGTGTGTGTGTGTGTGTGTGTGTGTGTGTGTGTGTGTGTGTGTGTGTGTGTGTGTGTGGAGACACTGTGATGGATCGTTGGAGCTATGTGCAGCTCAAGGCATATATGCTCGAATGGGAGCTGCCTGGACGCTGCAATCATGTTGCGCGCACTATCCGTGCTGAGTGTGCTGACTTTTCGTACAATGTCCCACTGTCTGGCTACCTGCATAAAGTCAAGTGCTCGGCGCAGTTGTCGGCGAAATGTCGCTCCTCTGTTTTCATTGAAACAGCTCCTTATATCCGTTAGCGCAGCTAGCTAGCACCAGATGCTAACAACAACAACAACACGTAAGGTGTGCCTCGCTCGCACCACACATACACACACCCTCCCGGTCCTCCCGATGGCCAGTCCGGGCCTGCCGGGGAGCGTGGAAGTGTGGTCTGCCACAAGCGGGCGGCAGGAGCGGGGCTGTCAGCATCAGCTTGTCGATGGTATTTTAAACTCGATGCGCTCTGAAACTACGGGGCGGCCGAGGACAAAAAATACACATGCGTTAATCGCGTTAAAATAATTTGTGGCGTTAATTTTTTTTTTGCGTTAACGCGTTATTAACGCGTTAACTTGACAGCCCTAATATAAATATATATTATTGAAAGGTATATTTAGTTATTAATTCTTGTACTTTTCTTAAGTTTGGGAATTCAGAGAAACATGAGACTGAAACACAATTGCCTCTGTCCAGAAGTAACATATTAAAAACCAATATGTGTTTGATGTAAGGTCTGTCACCCAGGTGTCCTTCACTGCTGTGGATGTCAGAGGAAGAAGGATGACAGGGATGTAATTGTTTCCATGCTTTGCTTGTTCCGATGTGTGTTACCCTGTTTCATCCAACTAAGTGAGAACATATTGTAGATCCTAAAAGCACACCTGAGACCAACAAACAATGACCAACAGATTCTGAGCTGGGTGCTGGCTGACAGCAGGCAGTGTGACCTTCAAGCAAAGCAACATAGATGAGCATAGTTTGGCAGAGGCTAGAGGCATCATCCATCTTTCTGAGGAAAATCATATTAAATGGGCGTAAGCATTGCCTCAGTGAGTAAATTGCCAATTTATTGGTAAGTAATTAATGTTTGGGTAGAGGAGAAGGTGATTACCACCCAGGCATGAAAGTGATACCTATGCAGGAGGAGTTCAGTCAAAGAGCTGCTTCAAAGGGACAGAGTGGCACCCAGAGTGGTATTACCTTAACGAGCTAGACCTGCAAAGCATGAGCTTCCTCAACTGAAATGGAAATGTACAGTTAACTACAAGTGTGTTGGGACACTATTCTCTGACGGTGGTTTTACAGTATTTGAGTTATTGAGAGTAAAACTATATCTGTTTTACATTTGAGCAAATGCTTTGTTAGATTTAAAAAAGTAGTAAAGAGAGTCACACTTAATAGAAGGCTTAAGTTGCGACCAACCTATACTAGATTTTCCACTCTCCAATAAACTACTATACCTTTCCAACAGTTGAAGTTTCTTTAGTTCATTCTTTTTTTAAATAATTTGTTATTTATTATTTTTCTATTCGCCTCATCTGACAGAGAGAACTCCATACCAAGCTCACACCTGATTAACAGCCTTAAACCAAGAAATTAGAGTAAGAAATATGCGAAGTCCAACTTTCTTTTTGGCAAGCTAGTTGCAATATTTACTTTCCAACAGTTGTTGGCTGGGCCAGTAAAGTACCTATGTGATCTATTATACATAGAAAAAGCTACATGCTTCAGTTGGAAATCGGAATGACGAGAGAAGGAAGCCTGGAGGGGAATCAAATCAATGTCCTCCATCTCCCAGGGTAACAACAATGACAGGGCTAGGAATGCCATTAACATTGAGGGAACAAATGAGGCAGACCTCCCCAATGCTTTTAACATTTTTTATTCTCGATTCGAGAAAAATGATTTCTCCATAAACACCTCAACCCTTAGAGTCTCTCTCCCCTATCTTAGACATAGTCATTGAACAGGATGATGTTAGGAATCTCTTAAAACGAGTCAATATTAGGAAGGCCCCAGGTCCAGACCATATTTGTGGGCGTACACTCCAGTATTGTGCTAGCGAACTCTGTGGTGTTTTCCAGCATATATTTCAATTGTCACTTGAGAATAGCCAAATTCCTGATATGTGGAAATCCTCAACTGTAATTCCCATCCCTAAGAAACCTCATCCTAAAGTCCTAAACGGCTTCAGACCGGTGGCTTTAACGTCATTGGTAATGAACATTTTTGAAAAAATTGTGAAAGGCCTTGTCATGTCAGTAGTAGGTGGTGAACTTGATCCTCTCCAATGTGCGTATCAGACAGGGAGAGGCGTAGAGGAGGCAAAGCTTTTTATACTGCACACCCTCCACAAACACCTTGAAAAGCCACAAGCCCATGCTAGGCTTTTGTTTGCTGACTTTTCTTCAGCATTTAACACAATGCAGCCGCATCTCCTGGTAGAGAGCCTGTTATGTCATTTTAAACTGCCCGATCAACTTGTTTTATGGATTTGAAACTTTCTAACTAATAGAGAGCAGAAGGTGTCTGTCAATGGACGCCTCTCTGACTCTGTCATCACTTCCACGGGCTCGCCTCAAGGATGCGTTCTTTCGCCCCTACTTTTTATAATGTACACTGATAAATGCAGGAGCATGCAAGACAACAGCTACCTGGTTAAATTCTCTGATGATACCGCCCTCTTGTCCCTCCTTAGCGGCTCAGAATCAGGCCATGTGCTCTTTCTGATTTTATTTCCTGGTGTGATGACAGTTTTCTGGATTTAAATGTCTCCAAAACCCAGGAATAGATCATTGATTTTAGACGTCACAAGGATGTTCCTAAGGAGTGCATCATACACAATGACAATGTAGAAATTGTCACATCATACAAATACTTGGGCACCATCTTCGATGACCACCTCAAATTTGATGTGAATACTGAGTGTATTGTGAAGCGGGGTCAACAGAGAATGCACCTTGTTCGCAAACTGAACTCTTTCTCTGTCAGGCCTTTCATTCTTTGTCGTTTTTACCAAGCATTCATTGAGAGCCTTATTTGTTTTTCTTTTATCTGCTGGTTCCATAGCCTTACACTGAAAGACAGGAACAGCCTGAACAGCATTGTTAAAACCTGCTCCAAGATCATCGGCGTGAAACAGAGAGACTTAAATTCCTTCTGTAACCAACAGATTCTGCGGAAAGCAGAGAGCATTCTGAACTCTCCAGGTCATGTACTTTCACATGAATTTCGTCTGATGCCATCAGGGCGAAGATATGCTCTACCTGATCAAAGGACTAATCGCTTTTCAAAATCATTCATCCCTTCTGCACTCAAACTTTTCAATTATTGAAAGGCTTTTAACTTGATTATTTATTTATTTATTTATTATTGTAATGCTATGAACTATTTATAGTGTAAATTGGAATGATCCACATCTGTGCTCCCGGGTGTATCTGTGTGTTTTCTTCCTGTATGTTCCTGCCTGTGTACATGACATAAGCTGCTGCTCATAACCAATTGCCCCTTGCAGGATTAATAAAGTTGTTGATTGATTGATTGATTGAAGGAGCAATGAGGAAAAGCCACCTGAGAAGCTGCAGAGGTTGGCGATATTGCTCTCTGGGTATATACGTGTTAGAATAATTATAACTTATAAACATACCTAGTATTACTGGTGGTTTAAAGCTGAAATATGAGATGTTTGGCTGCTAGGGGATAGAGATTAGAAACACACATGTCCACAATTGTATCACTTGTTTAGAAAGTAGCTATGCTAACATGTTAGCAAACAATCAACCCAGTCTCACGGCATTTTGTGTTATAGTCACGACATTTAATCTATTGATTCGTGTTCACCAACACGATTTTCCCCTTTTTTTCGTGTCACACAGAACGATTTTAAAAGCAATGTATTTCTATTGGTAGTGTGTTTGGTGCCTGCAACACGTCTTTTTGTCCAGTCGGGTCTCGGAAGCTGTGTGGTTCATAAAAACATTTTCTTACTATCAATATCAATCCACGATTATTGTTTTTAATTTAAATTCTATAATGTCTGACTTTTTTTGCCTTCTGTGAGGAAAAGAAATGGGGCTCAGAGCCTCAGAATACTGAAATCTGTATTTTTTAAATCTTTTTTTCCTTCTAATTTGTTATTCTTTTCTAAATAACACACTGTTATTTTCTCAACAATAACACACAATTATCCTTGTTTTTATTTATTTGTTTAATTCTATAATATCGGGCTTTTTTGCCGTCCGTCAGGAACTGAATTTCAAAATAAAGTCACCGGAAACAGACGAAGGCGATACACACCCACTGAACTGATTACCCAAGATCCTCAGCTATCGTTGAAGTTCGGTGATTGGATGTTTTAGCCTCAATGCACGTTGGGATATGGTGTTTATGCGATATGAAATCCGAAAACATTTTTAAATAAAAATACTTTATTCCGAGTGTTCTTGCTTTTCTCTTTGAAAGTCATCACATAACGGCATTGTAATACACGGTTCGGCTGCATTAAATATTACACATCTGCCCAAGGGTGTAACTTTGGTTTGAGAAGTGGGCGGGACACAAAACAGGGGGTCCTCCGCAATGAAATATTTTCTCAATTTAATTCCATTTCCTGCCTTTCTACAAATATATTAGGGACTATAGTGTTAACAAATCCAAGAAAAATGTGTAGTGTATATAATGAGTGTGCACACTTATCTAGTATCCTATCCATGTGAACCTGTTTTATTTGTGATTACCTGACATCCTCTAGGGGGGGTCCGGGGGCATGCACCCCGGGAAGATTTGTTTCTTTAAATTGAAGTTGAATGCATCAATCTGGTGCACTTTGAGGGCAACATTAAGAGATTTATGGATACAGTTCTCAACACTCATATGAAACAGAACTGTATATATTTCAATAATCAAAAAGCCATTATAATATGCTCACAACCAATAACAAATCATTGATAAACTCCTCTCTCCTATCTTTATCTTACCTAGTCTGCCTTTTTTCTTTTTATTTATTCATATTTGACTAATCACTCCCCTTTCAAACTGTGTTTTTTATTTTTGTACTGACCTATAGTACACATTGGAAGGATTTCTTAACTTATTTTATATACAACTATATATTACATAGATGGAAATATTTGTTTACATAGATGACCAAACCGTTTGAGACCCACTGAGATAACTAGACTAAAGTTTACAACCTAATCACTCAGAGAGTCCTTTACCTCCCTGAGCTGACGTTATCTCTCTCAGTCCGACAGGGGAGGACTCTACCTCTCCTTATTGTTGAAACAGCTTCTAATCTCCGTTAGCTCCGAGCTAGCACCAGATGCTAACAACAACCCACGTATCTCTCTCTCTCTCTCTCTCTCTCTCTCTCTCTGTCTCTCTCTCTCTGTCTCTCTCTCTGTCTCTCTCTCTCTCTCTCTCTCTCTCTATTTCTCTCTCTCTCTCTCTCAGTCTCTCAAAGTCTGACAGGAAAGAGCTCTCCCTCTCCTTATTGTTGAAACAGCTACTAATCTCCATTAGCTCCGAGCTAGCACCAAATGCTAACAACAACCCCCGTAACTCTCTATGTCTCTCTCTCTCTGTCTCTCTCTCTTTCTATCTCTCTCTCACAAGATGCGCTCGTGCCACACACACACACAGACGCTCCTCCGTGACGATGACCGCTTGCGTAAAAAAAAAAAAAAAAAAGTGGGGGGGACACAAATGGGATTTTGAAAAGTGGGGGGGACATGTCCCCCCTGTCCCCAGTGGAAATTACGCCCATGCATCTGCCCTAGTTCTTTATTTATAGAGCCCTGATGAGAAGACTTCTGGACAAACAGGAAGAACTGCCACCGAAACTGAATACGTGACGTGGATCATAAATATATCAGCAATTAAACAACATCTTCAATTTCTCTTCATACAATACGTCTCCTTGCAGTATCAATACTAATTCGGCTGACTTTTATATTTGATCCAATTGGTAGATAGGTAGCGCTAGCGGTATACGGCTGATAGACAGGGACTTATATATTATTGATTTTCTTTGAATTAAAGAATGTAAATACTGAGTTGAGAAAATAGTCAGGGGTTTTGGGTGATGGGAGACACATCTATGGATTCAGAATTTCAATAGCTTACCATTAAATGACGGATATACCTTTCTGTCTGTGATGTTTAACAAATCAGATATTAATGTGTAAAAATAAAACATGAGAAATAGTAAAGCAATATCCTGTACAATTATGTGAAAACATGAATAAAACTACACATCTTTAGATGTTATACATACATAAGTGTCCTACACTAATAATACAAAGTATAATTTGTTGTGTTAACACTTTAAACTTCACAGTTTTTTAACCCGCACCGCCTAGTGGTTAAAGCACGTTATTTAATTGTTTTGTCGAATATGTTATATTTGATGAAAAAAATATTAAGAGTACATACTTTCATAGGGGGAAAGTAGAAGGTCAATGATAGAAATATAGAATATAAAATATCAAGAAGATACGTAAGTGATCTCTACAATAAAACAGTTTAGTGCCGGATGTACAAAGATATTAATAGGAGGATGTGCAAAACAGAAAAACGAATTAACCTTTATTTAAACATTAAAGAATACTTTAGGTTAAGGTCTTCTTTTAAATAAGAAAAAAGCTTTGGGGGTATCTACAGATAAATATTAAGCCTGACAAAGTACTTAACGTCTAATATATTGCTTTCCTGCAATGTTAACTATGTTGAAGCACTTATTTTAACTGATATTATACATATTAATTATACTCTTATGTATGTAGATAGTATAAGAAATGTGCAGAATATGGCAATTTAATGGTGGAGGTATACACACATATTGATAGATGTCTTGTAATGCACTGTTGAGGATCCTGTGACCCAAGTTTGTCATCATTGCATAACTACACCGGAGTTGTGTATATGATATGTCAATAAACCTTTGAAAATCTTGAAATCTTGAAAGGGATGTGCAAAATAGCCATTATATACAGTCTTTAATGAACTATTAGTAGAGAATAACGAGTATTGAATATGCTTTATAGGGATCTGCAGATACATGTTTAGTCTTTTCAAGCACCAACTATCAAATATCTCGCCTGATTGTTGGCACTTGACAATCACCTTCCCTGAATTTTACTCAGGTGTAACTAAAGTCTAATTTAAGGGTTGTTTATATTTCACATCATTAATCAGAATCTGCAAAGTAACTAAAATACATGTAGTGGAGTGAAAATACCAGGCAATTTTCACCCATTTATTAATTATATGTTTTAAATTTGATAACACCAATGTGTTTCTTATCCCCGAAACCTACACAGTTTAAAACTGGCATCTTCTAAACGTCTTTTAAAACTACAATTCCCAGTAGAGACGTGCCATAGAACATGTTGCGAAACACAATAGCCATAGCCGTAATTAACAAGGATAAACTGATGTTTTTAGTTGATGAGTACTGCAGATTACTATGCAAACTTCGAGACCGGAAATACTGTTTTCACCGCAATTCTGTTGATAGTTATTTCATATCGCATTAACACCATATCCCAACGTGCATTGCGGCTAAAACATCCAATCACCGAGCTTCAACCATAGCTGAGGATCTTGGGTAATTAGTTCAGTGGGTGTGTATCGCCTTCGTCTGTTTCCGGTGACTTTATTTTGAAATTCAGTTCCTGACGGACGGCAAAAAAGCCCGATATTATAGAATTAAACAAATAAATAAAAACAAGGATAATTGTGTGTTATTGTTGAGTAAATAACAGTGTGTTATTTAGAAAAGAATAACAAATTAGAAGGAAAAAAAGATTTTAAAAATACATATTTCAGTATTCTGAGGCTCTGAGCCCCATTTATTTTCCTCACGGACGGCAAAAAAAGTCAGACATTATAGAATTTTAAATAAAAACAATAATCGTGGCTTGATATTGAGTAAGAAAATGTTTTTATGAACCACACAGCTTCCGGTCTTCCAAGACCCGACCGGACAAAAAGACGTGCAGGCACGAAAAATACTACCAATACATTGCTTTTAAAATGTGTGACACGAAAAAAAGGGGAAAATTGTGTTGGTGAACACGAATCAATAGACTAAATGTCGTGACTATAACACAAAATGCCGTGAGACTGTGTTGAAACAATTGCCTTAGCAATTAGCTATATTAGCATTGATTGGCCATTTGATAAATGTATTTGTTAAATATCTAATGTCTAAAGTATAATGTCTAATTGTGCAAGGTTTAGATGTGTGTAACGCAATGTGACGAGGTGAATGTTCAGCACAACATGGCTCTAATGAGGTTAGCGTAGATGATGCAATAGAGTAGGTGATATCAAAACTTAAAAACAAATGTATTAATTCCTTGTTAAAACAAATGATCTGTAAAGCTGGCGTCTCCCTAAAGCTCCAGTCACATGACAAGCGGCAGAGCGGCTCTGCACTAGCGTTGTGTTTCTTTAGAGAGAGCGCTGCCGCCCGATTAGGCGAAAGCACCACCCCTCGACGTTGCTCAGCCATTTCAACTTTTACATAGTTACCATTGACATTTCGACGCGCAACCAATCAAAGGACAGCTGTATGTAGCGGCTCAAGCTAGCAGAGGACGTATAGAAACAAAATATAGCTGTTTTACTTCAAAGCTCTGTGCCCTACCTTGTGGTGAGCAAAAAAGCAAATTCATTATCATGTCCAGGCAGCTTTAGGGGTTAGGTGAGATGTTCATTAATCTGGGAGGGACTCTCAGTAGAGCCACTGCTCCTTCACTTAGAAAAGAGACAGTTGAAGTGGTGGTTCCGGCACCTGGTAAGGAAACCACCTGGCTCCTAGGGAGGTGCCTGGGGGCGCCTTGGAATCCCCCTTTGCTAGAACCCAACTCCGGATAAGGGCGGGAAAATGGATGGAAGGATGGATGTCAAAGAGTCTCAACTTCCATCCACTTACTACTTTTAGTTGTAATTCAATAATATGTTGCTCTAAATATCCAAATTGTGGTGACCAATGAACTTATTATACTTACTCAGTTTTTCAAAATGTCTCAACTCTGTGCACGTTTTACTTTCAGAGCATAGCAGCCAGGTAGAGCAGAACAGATCTTCTTCACATAGAATAGTTATGTTAACTATGGCTCAGTTGAATACTCCGTATCATTCACTGACAATACAATCACTAAAAAAAAAGGATGTCAAGGAATTTAAAATAGATCAAACCTGTGCTGCTTGGCCTATGTTGTTCACACAATAAAAAAAAAAGTATAGATTGCTAAATGTTTGCCGCAAGCAAAGGGAAATCTTCCAACCTGTTCTAACACAGCTGTTCCTGTGAGACGCTGATGAGAAGAACCTTTTCAACCCAAACTAAATCAGACAATCCAGAAACAATTCCCAGAGAGGTCTCTTCTGAATGGTGGTGAGAATCAGTCAGAAGAGGGAATCATTGGAAACAAAAAAGTCTTTACAGCGATTTATGGCTGATAGATTCTTGATGTGACTAACTAGAAAAGCAGAGCGCATCAATTTAGTGAAATGGAGACTCAAATTATGTTGCAATTCTTTATTATCTGCTGCTGATTCAACATGTATTAAAGGTGGTGAAAAAGGATGCATCATTTAAGAATTAACAGTACTTTATCCAACATCCCTGTTAGAGGAATGTGTTCTGTCCTGACAGTCCAGCAATTACTTTTGTTTAATATGTTGTTGGTCACCAGGACAACCTAAGCGCTGTCATCAGGGGTACGTCCTCAAATGGATCCCTTTCAGACTATATCAACTAATAGAAATGTGTGGTCAAAATGTAAATAATAGGTGGCATTTCCTCATCCACACAGAATGGACGGGTTTTCCCTGACCCTTTCCAAGTCATTATGTTTTCCAAATCTTCCTAAACCTTACTAGGATCAACAAAGTGTCCTGAAGATATTGGTGTCACATCAGAATGAAACTTTGTGTTCCGTTCTAGAGGGTTTGAACCAACAATGTATTTTGTTGTTTCATTTATATTTCCCAGGAACGCGTGCAGGATGCCACTGATCCTCAGTCTGTATCAACATGTTTGGATGCCTCCACCTTAAGCTGAGATTGTCAACATCACCTGATAAACATCAGCATGTGAGCATGCACAACATGCATCAGCATTTACCTTTATCCACCACGGCCAGTATTTTTTAAATAGTCATTAAACAGACCACAAGAACACATAACAGTTTTAACACACAGGCTCGAAATAATGATAATCTAGTAAACACATAAATCCTTTATGAGCTATTAGACACATACATTGCTAAGTATAGCTATTACAGACACTTTCCCTGTTTAAATATCCTATCTGCTAGTATTATGTGAATAATTGCTCCAGTCATGCATGCAGCACATCGTGCTACAGTAGATGTTTCTGATACTAAAAATAACGGCAGACTTTTTATAAATGCAAACATCACTGCTTTTCTAATCATGTCACTCTGCATCTCACAAGAGTCATTAGGCGCGTTCACACCAAGTACTTTGCCGTACTTAGTGCCGGCACTCAGAGCCCCGGCACTTATTACCCCAGGGCATTTAGTACAGATCGCGTTCACACCGGAGTACTTTTCCCTGAGGGAAGATTACGCAAATGAGCCGCTGACGTCACTTCGTCTTCTTCTGCTTTGGGTTTACTGGCAGGCCGCAAACCACTTCACGGCGTATACTGCCACCCAGAGTCCACTGGCCGGAAGTCCCCGGAGTTGGGGACTGCATCTTCACCGCTCCCATGTTTTATTTTGTGTTGCCATAAGTTA
Source organism: Trematomus bernacchii (assembly GCF_902827165.1). Taxonomy (NCBI): domain Eukaryota; kingdom Metazoa; phylum Chordata; class Actinopteri; order Perciformes; family Nototheniidae; genus Trematomus; species Trematomus bernacchii. The sequence goes on along the minus strand of NW_022988007.1, from coordinate 2,269,230 downwards.
GTCTCTCTGCGTTTGTGCGCTGGGCGAATGCTAATGCTAATAATGCTAACCCGAGGATAATAAAATGGCGGCTCTACAAAACATTTCAGAGTTGTACGGGGCGTGGTTTGCAATTCGCCCAGCCAATCAGAACTGGGGCACTTTTTTCCCCCAGGAAAGTACCATCTCTCAGCAGGCACTAAACATGGGGGTAAAAGTTCCCGAGATGAAGTGCTCTTTTTGGTGTGAACGCGACATAAGGGGTACTAACGGAACTAAACGCGAAAAGTACGGTGAAAAGTACTCCGGTGTGAACGCGGCTATTGACATCTTCTTTGACCAAACATACCTGTTTTTATAATATTGGACTTTATAGCACAACTGTTTCTGCATCAAAGGAGGCCGACAAGATGTCTGGGTATTAAAGTGTGTCAGACAATATTGGTGAGTACCTCCCATCAATACTACTGAGACATTAGAACCCATTTTGACCCAGGGCTGAATGTTTGGAGTTCCAGGAGGAATGAAGCCGGCATTAGAGCGTTGAAAAAAAGAAGAAATGAACCGCTGAAACGTAGCATTTATACTTAAGCCGACGTGCTTGGCAAGTTTGAAACGGGTTATTTCTGAGTTTAAAGAAGATCTCTGAAACATTCTGACAAGAGGACAGAAAGGAAATAAAGATTTTCTTGGGAAAAGTTGATGCTCAAGAGGTGTGCAACCTTCTGCCAATTGGATCAAAAGCACTGGATTAAAAGATATATACAGAGCCAGACATACTAGGTAAAACTCAATAAACAAATGGCTAAAGTATTAAAAAGCATTGATTGAATGCAGTACACCGTTACAGAAATGCCTACAGTCCAGATGCACTATGTACAAGCCTCCCCATCATACTGACTTCAAATGCAAAACATTGTAAAAGCCCTTCATACTTCATGTGTGATTTTGGCCTGACCCAGATAATGTTGAGAAATGTAAGAGAAAGGGTAAAAAAGCAGTATTCTTGGCACCTACTGGGAGACATATGACTTAGATGACCACTGATTTAAAGCTGTGGTAACCAAACACGGGCAGAATCAGAACTTGATTGCTGCTATGACCAACCAACCAATATCAAATATGAACTTGAAGGGCACTCTAAAGGCCCAGACACACCAAACACGACTGTTGTGTCGCCTCACGTCTCCTGCGTCTTGGCCAACAGTCGCACTGGAACACACCGCAAAGACTTCAGCCGACGGCCAAGTAGCACGTACGAACTGCAATAACTCTCCATACCAGCAGGCGGCGGTAGCGTGTATTCGTCATTCAAAAGAGGCAACCGGAAGACAGACTGCGTGATATATACAAACAACAAATAGCGTGTGCGTTCCATTTTCACTCTCGTCCATCGAAAACATGTTTAGTGCGGTACTGGCGGTACAAAAATAATAATAATAGCCTTTTTAATAGTTTGTTTGCGTACCTCGCTTCTCATGCACTGATTCGCTAAGCTGAACAGCCAATCAGAGTGATTTATTTTACCGACAGGCGGAAGGTGTCAGCACGGCCGAAAAGACATGACGGTGCACCAATCTGAGTAGGGCGACAGGACGCTCATCAACGGCCAGACATCTATCGACGGCCGAAATCGGCTTGTTGTGTCTGGGCCTTAACACTAGAACCGCCAGAGATTTTTTATACCTAAAACCGCCACCTGGGTCAAATTGACCCGCTACTAGAATGCATTGATTTTCAAGGTAAAATATTCTTTTATTGAACAGTGAGTTTTGATCGCACAGGGATGAAACGTATACCAATATAATCTGTGGACTCTCAGGGCTCGACATTATAAATGGCCCGCTGGCCCGGAAGCATTATTTAGACACCGCGGCCAGCATAACGTACTTTCATATCGCCCCACAGCTGTTTGCTGCGGAGCTCAGCGCGAGCAGTCTCCCGTGAGCGGGAGCGCACTCCTTCACTACAGACTGTCTCTATCTCTCTCTCTCTCTCTCTCTCTCTCTCTATCTATAACTATCTATCAATATATCTATCCATCTATCTCTCTCTCTCTCAATCTATCTCTCAATCTATAAGGAACCGCAGTAGACAAAAGGCGTTGCTATAGCAACACGTCATGTTTATATGAAAAGGGGTGGGGTCAATATGACCCGCTTGGCGGAAATAGGTATAAATGGCAATTTTTTGGGCGATTTCTTCAATCTGACTTCATATTGACAATTTTTAACAACATAGGGTGCTACATAACACACTTTCAGGAAAAGTCACGGACTGGAAGAATTTAATATTTTATTGAAAAAAAGTTACACACAAAAAAAAACAGCTCTGGGTCAAATTGACCCGGTTGGCGGTTCTAGTGTTAAGAGCACCGACATCAGCCAATCCCATGCACCATTTGCAATGTTGAGAAAAAAAGTAAAATAATTTGTTCATCTGCCCTGTGAAGCGGAACAGCTCCCACATTTATAGGTAGTTTTGCCTGTAATCCTGCTTAGTTACTGTCAGTTTTCTAAAAACCTGAAAGTGTCCAGCCTCTCTGGGGGAGGATCTCTCCCTGAGGTTTACTCCACTTTTTTTTAACAGTTATTAAACATTATTTTGGTGAGTTTTTCTCAAGCAGCTACAAGGGTCTAAGGACAGAGTGTGCCATATGCTGAGTCAAATGTGTAATTTGTGATATTGAGCTGTGGAAAAAAACATGTACCGAAACAAGCTTTCCACCTGCTTACTTGGATGTAACAATTACATAGATTATACTTATTTTACTTCCAATGTTATAACTGGGTTTTTTCATACTATAATCATAATGCTCTACATTTTATTGTATTCACCTTTGCCCCTGTGGGTCTGTCTGGTGACATTTCGAAAATATTACAGGTAAAATGCACTTTTTGATGTCTTTTATACATAAATATGTCTCCCCGGTGTGTAAGGAGAATCACAAAGTGTCAGAAAATAAAAACCCTCTCTCTTTTCCTCCTTAACAACATCTCTCCTCTAACACAGGCTCCTCCAACAGTGCAACACAATAAAACAGATACACAGAAAAAATTGTGCAAGTAAATACAAAAAGAAAAATAGTAAAATAGTAAAAAGTGAAATAGTGCAATAAGAGTCTATATACAAGTGATTGGAATATGATATATTAGATAAATAATTTCTAAGTAGCAGCCAAATGAATGTTATGGATGTTGTTTCAAAGTTCAGGTGTTTAATAGTCTTATGGCCTGTGGGATGAAACTGTCCCTGAGTCTGGTGGTTTTAGTCCGGATGCTGCGGTACCGCCTGCCAGACGGCAGCAGACAGAACAGTTTGTGGCTGGGGTGATGGGGGTCTTTTATAATCCTGAGGGCTTTCTTTAAGGTTAACCTGGTATTTTTACTACATTTATTTGAGTTACTTTACAGATTTGGATTAATGATGTGAAATATAAACAACCCTTAAATCAGACTTTAGTTACACCTGAGTAAAATGCAGTGAAGGTGATTGTCAAGTGCAAACAATCAGGAGAGATATTTGATAGTTGGTGCTTGAGAAGACTAAATATTTATCTGCAGATCCCTATAAAGCATATTCATTACTCGTTATTCTCTAATTGTTCATCAAAAACTGTATATAATGGCTATTTTGCATATCCCTTTCAAGATTTCAAGATTTTCAAAAGTTTATTGAAATATCATATACACAACTACGGTGTAGTTATGCAATGCATGAACAACTTGGGTCATACTGTAGGTTACTCAACAAGAGATCTATCAATATGTGTGTACCTCCACCATTAAACTGTCATATTCTGCACATTTCTTATTCTATCTACATACATCTTATAAGAGTATAATAAATATGTATAATATCGGTTAAAATAAGTGCTTCAACATAGTTAACTTTGCAGGAAAGTTGATTGTCAAGTCCCAAAACAAACCATGCAATATATTAAACGTTAAGTACTGTGTCAGGCTTAATATAGATACCCCCAAAGCTTTTTGCTTACATGTATTTAAAAGAAGACCTTAACCTAAAGTATTATTTAATGTTTAAATAAAGCCTAATTAGTTCGTCTGTTTTGCACATCCTCCTATTAATATCTTTGTACATCCGGCACTAAACTGTTTTATTCTAGATATCATTTACAGTATCTTCTTGATATTTTCTATTCTATATTTCTATCATTGACCTTCTACTTTCCTCCTATTTTGTATATACTCTTAATATTTAAATGTTTTCATCAAATATAACACATTCAAAAGTGCTTTACAAAAATGAAAGACATTAAGAAAAAGGCATTTTAAAACAGTCATTAAAAAGCAACACAATCTACCTGCATTGCAATTACTCTAAACGTGTAATAACGTGCTTTAACCAGTAGGTGGTGCGGGTTAAAAAGCTGTCAAGTTTACAGTGCTAACAAAATAAAATATACTGCAGTCTCCGGTTTAGTTTATGACGGATATATTTAGTTATTGTTTTGATATTTGTAACACAAAAGCGATGTAAAAAACCCACAGCAACACAGAAAAGATGGTCTTAACATGACCCAGCGGTCTAGTAGTTAATAAAAAACAATAATATCAAAACAAAATATTACTACTAACTTTATTGTGAAATCAAAACAGAACGGTAAAAGAATAGTTTCCGGTCTATTCTGAGCCTGATCTCTGTAGATAAATGAAGAACTACGACAGATGTGTAATGTTTAATGCAGCCAAACCATTCATTACAATGCATTCATGTGATGACTTTCAAAGAGTAAAGCAAGCACTGCTGAATAAAGTATGATTTTATCTTTTACGAAACGTTTTTTTTTCATATGGAATGCAGTTGGAGGTCAACCAATCACAGAGCTTGAGAACTAATCACGGGGTTTGTCGAACAAAGCACATGGTGTAGTCCTAAACGATAGCTGGGGATTCTGGGTAGTGTAGTGTCTTCTGCCATCCTAAACTCCGAAAAAATATTTGTTTCTCCGAATCGAAGGGGAAAAATACAAAAGCATTGTACACAATTTAAACCAATCAATGTTGTGTAATTAACAAGGATAATCTGGTGTTTTTGAGTTGAGTAGTGCAGATATCACTGTCAAATCAATCGACAGTAAGGAGAATAGTTACTTCCGGACAGGGGCGGACTGGCCATCGGGACGTTCGGGACGAATCCCGATGGGCCGTTACTGAAGTGGGCCGCTCGGACGATGTGGGCCGGTCGGATAAGTCACTAGCACCCCTCCGTCGACAATTTCCTCGCGGTATTTACTTGTGGCACCGAGGTGAGTAAAGTATAATTTTTGCTAAACAAACACTTATCCATTAAAATATATAGCTGTGGCTTTCGTACCTCTTAAATCACTAACCATTTCTCAATTGAGCAGATGGTTAAGATTGACACAGATGTCTGTATTAACTATACTGTATAACTATATGATGAATAGTAAGAGCTTTCTTCTCCGCCTTAGAAGAGCATATTTGAGCTGCTTTTCATGAAGATTAAAATAAAAATTCTAGAGCAACAAATAACTTGTTTTACAGATGTGACAGCTGTCCGAACTACAGAATATCACCTTTCAATGGTTTAGTAATGTATAGTCAGAGTATATCTTTTTATCACTGTGTCCATGTTGAGCGAATTCATTACATTGCACTTAGCTGACAATCAGCAACCTGAATATGAAGAAGCAGCAGAAAAATAAATTGGCCAAACATGTTAGCACACTGGACCAAGACCGGACTACATGGTGTTTAAGAAGTTCTCCACTCCTTCCCTCTACCCTCATCCTTGACCTGTCTGCAGGAATTCATTCAGTCCACCATATCTCCTGCTGTCGGCACTCATGCAGAACCTGGACACTGGGAGGGTGGGGGGGCACAGTTAATCTCCTCACCCTGTGTTGCCCCATGTCCCCAGGCTTCTTCAGCTTACTTTATCCCAGTTTCTCTTTCACCCAGAGCTTAGTCCTTAGCCTATATCTTTACATTAAATTACTTGGTTAAATATGCTGTGTTTCACAAATGATCCTAATGTTGCTTTGTGGGCAATAACCATCTGCATGAAGCATTCCTGTCCTCTGATATAAAGTTTGAAAGGCACACCTTTCATGGCTGTTGCCATCTCTGGGTGATGCTGCTGAGCTGTTAATGTTCTATTACATTACATTACATGTCACTTGTTAGACACTTTTATCCAAAGCGACTTACATACTCAATACTGTGGCCAATCCCCACAGGAGCAATTTGGGGTGAAGTGTCTCAGGGACACAACGACATGCTGACTGCAGTGGGGTTTGAACCTGCGCTCCCCTCATCCGAACACCAACGCACTAATCCACTGCGCCACACGCAAACTTCATTTCTTTCTACCTTTGAATATAATGTACTTAATGCAACATTATTTACTGTAGTTGGAAATCATCACTAAAGTGAAACAACTGTTCATCAGAAGCAAGAATATGTGCATCGAGTTCTCCAGTTTAAAATGTATGATATAATGTACTGTGCATTTATTTGTAACAGTATATTAGTGTTGTCAAAAACTAGTAGTAATGTAGATGCTTTAAATGTAAAGTATATAATAGGGATGCTCCGATCGATCGGTCACCGATCGAGATCGGCCGATACTCACTCTCTACCGATCGATCGGTGCTCTCTAAACATGCCGATCGCGAGAGCCGATCGCATGACGTAAAATACATGACACTTTTCTCTGTGCGCGGCAAAACAAGCTCGCCAAAATGGCTTCACCGGTCTGGCAGTATTTGAAGGTGTCCGAAAAAGACGGTAAAATAGCGGTATGCAACGTGTGTGTGAAGCAGAAATCCTGCAGCTCCACCCGCTGTGACGGACCGGTGAGCGGAGCAACACACAAGAGTTAGACCTAACACACTTAGCTATTTTATCTACCTCTGGAACAAGCTAAACTAGTTATACATATGTTTATTCTTCACTGTCGGGTCGCTCATTACTGGATCAGTGAGCTGCATGAGATACTGACAGGCTGTCAGGAGAGGGAGAGAGGGGGAGAGAGAGGGGGAGAGAGAGAGGGAGAGAGAGAGGGAGAGAGGAAAAGAGAGCGCTTCCGCTCATTTCTCCCGTGTTATTATCCAAAGTGAATGTAAACTTGAATAATGTACATCATTTGAATGTAATAATTAAGTTGATTGTTGTTTGTGGAAGCTCCAGTGAATGAGCCCCATTAACTGAGTTTTAAACATCACTTTAAATCAGGGTTGCCCAACCAGTCGATCGCGATCGACCGGGAGATTCCCAGTCGATCGCGAGATGTGTCTAAAAATAGAACAACATTATTCTGTTTTATCGTTAATGTCCTATAACATAATCTTCCTGTGCCAGAATAATGCACTTGAATGCATCAAAGCTTTGTGATTGGCCGGCGTGACCCCATGTGTCGGGGCGTGGCTGGTGGGCAGTGGGCACTATTTCGCTGACGTTGTCCGGTGTCAACAGGAGTGACAGTCCGCACACACACAAGACCGCAATTATGGCAGAAGCAAAAAAGCCCAAAATATATAATTTTCACTCCGAGTGGGAGGATGATTATTTTTGTATCTATTCCAATTCAAAGTCCATCTGTCTCATCTGCAATGCAGAGGTGGGGACTCGAGTCAGACTCGAGTCGCATATTTTTGGACTTGAGACTTGACTAACATTGATAAAAGACTTGACTTGACTTTGACTTGGTATTCATGACTTGAGACTTGACTTAAGCTTGAGACGGATGACTTGAAAGGACTTGTCTGTTTAAAATTAAATATTTGCGTTTGTTTTTGTATTGAGATATTACGTTTAGTTTTTTCGAAAAATGTGATTGGGTGATTATAGCGCCGTGCGCGCAAACCTGGCAACCCACTAGACAGCAGGAGCGTCAGTTAACATGGCTGTGGTTAGCGTTACTCCACAAATAGTGAAGTTTGGATTCAAGGATTATGTTGTCGATGACGCTAATAAGAAGAGAACAGCGGTCTGCAGGGTCTGCAGCATAAAGATCAGTGACACGACCACCACAACATCCAACTTCATTCGTCACTACAAAAAACCCACAGAGAAAGGTGCGTGAATGTGTTGTGTTAGCTAGAAAGCTAACGTTAAGTTTAAGCTACGTCAGACTTGGTTTCAAATCGATGAAGCATTACAAAGAGAAGACAAAACGGTAAATGAACACTAGAACCGCCAAGGGATTCATTTTGACTAACCCCGATACTGACGGGCTGTCAGGAGAGGGACAGAGAGAGAGAGGAAAAGAGATGCCTCGTTTATTTCCCCTGTGTTATCAGAAGTTACTGTAAACTGTTGAATAATGTAGTTCATCTACTTTTAGTAGTTTGTTTAAATGTTTTAATGATGTTGTTTTTGTTTGTAGAAGTGCATCATTTCTTGATTTATTGTAAAATGAATCTGAACTTTTTGATCTGTTATGATGATAAACTGAAGCAATTTCTAAATTAACCCAATTAAGTGAGTTTTAAATCGTCCTACTTAGTTTATAAGGAAATTATGAAGAGGAACAAATTAAATGATTTGAAAATGATATCTATGTAGGTGCTGACGCTGTTGGTAGTTCTAGTGTTAACAGAAATTTAAATTAAATATGTGTAATGGCAAATGCCATATACGATTTTCTTACCTGGAATTCTGCCTTTTTGAACAGACTTTTTCATTGAGTCCTAGCTATATTGTCTGCAGTTCTAGGGTTAATATGAATCTAATATGATTGTCATCGGTCTAAATTAGATTTCAAATGATTAACTGTGTATGTAATGAAGATCATAGTGTGGGTTAAATCCATTTTCATAACCACTGTCTTTTAACTGATTTAAATGGGGAAACTGCGCTTATTCATCAGAATTTCGTATGACTTGACTTGACTTGCTTGACCTGAGCAATGACTTTACTTGACTTGCTTGACTCTCACCACAGTGACTTGGGACTTGCTTGATACTTGTAGGTCAAGACTTGAGACTTGCTCATGACTTGCACATGTAGGACTTACTCCCACCTCTGCTGCAATGCGAGCGTGGCTTTATCGAAGAAGGGTAATTTAGGAGCGGCATTTCAAAACAGTGCACAAACGCTACGAGACGGGATTCCCTCCTAATTCTGCCCTACGCTCCCAAAAGGTGAGGGACCTGAAAGGACAGCTAAATGCACAGCAGTCCATTTTCACCAGGCCCAACAACAAGAGCAAGGCTGCTACCATAGCATCTTATCGTGTCAGTCACGTTCTTGCCAAACACATGAAGTCTTTCAAAGACGGCGAAGTTGTGAAAGAAGCATTCCTTGAGGCTGCCGACGCGCTTTTTGGGGACAGTAAAAATAACAGTAGCATTTCAACAGGTTTTTGATATAATAAAAACTCAAGTTAGATACCGTTATTAATCAGCTGTAAGTTAGAGTTTGTTTGAACTTATTCATTATAATTATTGTACAAAATGGTATAAGAATGCAAACTTAAATTGATTATAGTCTATTATCAATTCAGGTTAAGAAACTAGTGTTGCTTGCATCCTATTTTAAAGGCATTTCTTTTTATACTCTACTAAAATGCAACAAAGGGTTTGATTCTATTAATTTTGTCTTTTTTATTGCACTTTGGCAGCAGATTCCTGTGTAGCTTCAGATCTGAGTTGTCTTATTAGTAAGCCTAATTTATACTTTTGTAGCAACACTATTTTTATATAATGGCAAAGAAAGGGTTCAGAATCTTTTCTTTTTTTCCTGTGTCATATGTGGCAGCACTGTTCAATGGCCGTGTCTCAATTCAGGGGTTTCATCCTTCGAAGGCTGCATTCGTAGACCGCATACGTCACTTCCGCCGAAAGAAGGCTGTCCCAATTCAAAAAAAAGACGAGACTCCTCCGAATGCAGCCTTCTTTTCCCCAATTTGAAGGATACATCTGATGTACACTCCGCGGCCTACCATATCCCAGGGTGCAATGCGCGCAGGGAAGAGTGAGTTTTTTTCAAATGAAATGGCTTCCGGTCTCCCCAGCAGAGTGGATTTAAAAGCAGCAGCAAGCGGAGGAATCACTAATAAATGTGAGTATTGGGTTTTAACTTACTTTAAATTAACTAACGTCACACACGTCAAACCCAAGGGGCATTCAAACGTACATTTTCGTTAAATAATACGGATAAATATGTGACGCTAACTAGCTAGCTGGACGTACTGCACTGTTGTTTACACTTATTTTTAATTGAAATTCAGAAGTTTACTAAAGTCATACAGAGATCGTGGCTCTGTTATAGATACGTTATACCGACCAAAGTGAAAACATTTAGACCGGTATAGCCTACAGTACGGTGGGATTTATAAAATGCTACCCTGACGTGTAGCTGCCGTTTGCTTTATTTATTTCTCTGACATTTTGCAATGTTTTACTGTTTATTAAACTTTGGGACAACATTACAACCTTTTCGTTCAGCTCATGCTGCTTTGAGGTAGGGCTAAAAGAAAAGCCTATTTTAAATATTTCCACCAGATTTGATCATCTTTTATAAGGTTAAAGTTTATTTAATGTATCATAATCCCATAATAATAAGACAATCAAAAATAGACAGCAGCCTTTTGCTTGTTGTTAGTTTGTGCCGTGCTGTCAAAGGGATGCACGTGTGACTGTCATTTCATCTCTTTAGTTTTTAAAAAACCAGAACAGTACATCATTTTAAATGATCCTTTAGGGATTGTTTGTCTGAAATACTTAGTTACATTTTGCAATAATACTTCTGCAACCCTGTGTTTAATATGATTAATTCACTTTTTTCTTTTTCTCTTGTTTTTCTCTGTAATTAGTAAAATTCTGGATAAATAGATCTGCTGGAGAAGGACCCCTAATCTGAAAAGTGCACAGCGGATCATCAGGACAGAGCTGCCATCCACCTGGACCCCCCGTGGTGCTGAAGAAAGCAAAACGGTGATCAGGAACATCCTCCACCCAGACCTCTGCTTACTGCCGTCCTACAGACTTGTGTCTTAGGCGCCGTTTACACGAGGAGAAAACTGCTTGTATCTGCATAGTTTCGCGTGCGTATAGCCCTATTATTTACACGAGGCCGATAGAAACTGACCCCACAAACGATAACGGGTCCCAAGGTGGATAGATTTGCAAACGAAACGCTCTGGGGGGTCAACCGAGTCCGTGTAATCACCTCTATACGAATATTTCCTGAAAAAATAGCGGAAAAAAAAAAAAAATAGCACCTCTCCTGCTCACTGCTGTAGCAACTATCAAAAATAGCTGTGTTAATTAAACGCACAAGGGGTTCTTGAATGAAATAATATTATAAAAGGCAAACCAGAATAGTTAACGCCCAATATACTCCTTAAACAAAATAAACAGAGTCAGATTTCATGCATTGATCCATTATATTGACAAAGGAGGATCTCACCCGGTGTTTGTAGAGAATATCTCTCTTTTCTGAGCGGGTCCTCTCCACGGAGACGTCGGTCGATGCAATATCCACAGATTCGGTTTCTTTCAGTTAACTTCCCCGTTGCATTTATCCATATGCTGAGGAAATTACTATATCCCGCTGAATACCAGCAATCACCACACACACTTCCTCCTGTCAGTAGCTACTGCTAGTGCTACTGCTACTGACCATGCTACAGATATTAGTGCAAAATCTACAGCTCCTCTACCACAACCATCAGCAACAAGTGGACATGGAGAATTACATGAACTACATGTTGCTAAATACACGGCGGGGCATGAACAGAAGGGTAGCCATGGCAACATTGCGGCGGGGGCTGCTGGGCTGCTCTTCTTCGCTACTTTTGGTGTATTTTGGCGGAAGTTACAGCGCCACTTACAGTCCCGGCATATGTACTACAGCGTTTCCAGCGGCCTCGTTTGAACAGACACGTTAAATGAAACAAATGCATGTGAACGGAAGACTTTTTTGAATACGCATACTGTGCATAAACGCAAACGGTCCCGTGTGAGCGGGGCCTGAGTTTCAGAATTAGATTTTGTATGTGTCTTTTCTTTTAATAGATATGTAACGATTATAGCTTGAGTCTGTCTGATTCCCCAAACAGCTGCTTCTATATACTTGCTGCACATATAATACAAATAAACAACTCCATAAACACACTTTTGCTGATATTTGTTTTACTGCTGATGATGTTAAATAACATGATTGATTTCCTCTGTCTCAATGATGAAAGTTATAATAATAGAAGACGCTGCAGAGAGAGGATGGATATATTCTTACCTCTACTTTGTGATAAGATGAAAATACAATATGAAATTGTAATTGTTAAACACATTGTTTATTTCATTTACTGAGGTTTTAACCATTATTTCCAACATGTGTACATAAGCAGTGGAATAATAGGATATCTCTAGGTCATTAAACTGTCTTCAGTTTAATTTTATTAATACAAAAAATAGGTCATGAAAATGTTTAATTGTGTATTTCAGCAGAGCGGGGGGTCACGGTGCTGCTGGACCTGGAGGTGCTGACCTGGGGTCAGTGGGACATCATCTGGGCAGGTTTAGGGGAAGAAGGAGAATATTTACTGTTATGATCACAGCTATTAAGATTAGAACACTAATATTGTTAAGAATCAATCTATACAACATGCTTTTGTTAATTTAAAAAACATTGTTTTAGTACAGAAAAATTAAGACTTATTTTAAATATGAAATAATATGATTAAATTACATCAGCTATATATAATTTACTTGTTAACTTACTAATGTAACATTACTGGGGGCTAAAGGAACAGCTTCATCTTATTTACTTGGCCATGGTCCTCTTTAATTCATCGCCGACGGTGATCTCCAAAAAATGTAAAAGTAAAGTTTCTGGATCCTTTTCAGCTGAGTTAGCTTGTAAGCTAATTTGCTAGCAGGCTGCTGGAGCAGCGTAACCGAACAGCGCGTATCACGTGACGTAAATACGAAGCCCTCCGTAGGCTAGACAGTCTCATTTCGTAGGCCGCTCGGTCCAGCCTACCCGGTCTACGTGGGCTGGGTCCTCCGTGGACCGCGTAGGCTGCGTACTCCGAAGGGTGCAGCCCCTGAATTGAGACACGGCCAATGTTTCTTGAAAACATGACCCACTGTAGTATGTGACGTGTGAATAAACTCCAACTCTGTATCAACAACACTGTTGTGTAACTTCAGTTAAGATTTACTAAGATCTTTTTTGAGCCTCTAGATCACATCGTAATACTAAATTGAACCTAATATTTTTTATTTAAACTTAATATTATTGCTTTCAACTAACCTAATACAGTCATGTGAAATCTGATGACATAATACATTTAATTAAAGTCAACCTTTCCGTTTTTCAGTGCACTGGACCCCTGAACATCCCAGCCAAACTCCAAGGAAACCATAGCAACAACAACATATTTACCCCCAAGCTTGCTAAAGTATTTAGTGACGTAAATGAATTATAAGACTGATGCGCGTGCGCGGAAGTAGTGTGTGAAGTCTGAGAGCGTGTTGCTCCCATATCAAACTTTTTGAAAAATCAGGTTATGATCAGATGAGCAAGTTGTTCAGTCAAAGTTTATAGTGAAATACGATGTGGGGAATGTAATGCCATCGAAGAAAGCAAACAAAAAGGCTAACGTGCCATTGAATGAGAGCAGCGGTCTTTCGGGAGGGAGTGACACACAAGCAGCAGAGGAGAACGCCATGGAAAGCGGGTCCTCGCAGGTGAACCACTCGGAGCTGTCGGCACTAATACGCACCATAATAAGAGAGGAGATAGGGGCTGCTTTCGAGAGATTCCAGCCGCAGCTTGATGCTTTAAAGGGAGAACTCGACTCATGTTGTCAGAGGCTCTGTGATATGGAGGAGGGGATGACCAACATGGATTGTAGGGTTGCTATACTCGAAACCGCAAATGTCAATCTAATGAAGGAAAACAAAGAGTTTAAAGACAAAATAGAGAGGATGGAGATTCAAAGCAGGGATCGTGAGCCCTGGATCTTGAGTCGTGGCTGTGCCTGTTGTGGTCCTGGATCATAAGTCCTGGATGGATATCCTCGTGGATTCATCTTATTATTATAGACACATGCATTTCCAAACATTTGGTCTACCTACGCTGTAAATGTATTCTCTTTTCAATTTACACACGGCATCTATTGCACGTCTGTCCGTCCTGGGAGAGGGATCCCTCCTCTGTTGCTCTTCCAGAGGTTTCTCCCATGTTCCCCTTTAAACTGTGGGTTTTCTCCGGAAGTGTTTCCTTGTACGATGTGAGGGTCTAAGGACAGAGGGGGTCGTATTGTCATACTGATATTCTGTACAAACTGTGAAGTCCACTGAGACAAATGTAACATTTGTGATATTGGGCTATATAAATAAACATTGATTGATTGATTGATTGATTGAAAGCAGACATTTTAATCTACGTGTGATTGGACTGAAAACGAACATTGAGAACAGCAATCCCATTGCCTTTGTGACAAACTTTTTAAAGGAGGTGTTGGGAAGTGAGCTCTCATGTGAACTGGCAGTCGAGATTGCATACAGGATTGGGCAGGGGACTGATTTGAGACCCAGACCTATGATTGTCACTATGCAGAGATATCAAGCTAAGGAAGCTATCTTGAAGCTGGCAAGAAACAAGGGAGAGATTATTTTACGAGACATGCGAGTGAAGATATTTCCTGATATTACTCCGGATATTGCCAGGAAGAGAGCCCTATTTAATGACGTTAGGATGAAGCTGCGCAAGGCTGAGGTGAGGCATGGACTGCTGTTCCCCGCAACGCTCATCGTAACCTTCAATGGACAAACCAAACTTTCTCGGGACTGTAGTGAAGCTGAGCATTTCTATAAAACAGTGAAAAGCCCGGTTTCAGCTGAAACCAGAAATGAAGGTGGGAAATGACTGATGGACATGACCTGATAGATGGTATGATTATGCATATTACGAGAATAAATGAATTGTATTATAAAAATGGGAATTGTTGCAGTTTTGGTGATTTACATATTTTTTGTTTATTTTCTTGTAGGCCAATATTTACTGGTCTATGAGTTATCTACTCATTTATTTGAAGTTATTTACTTCATCAACTGCGAGTATGAAATTAGGTTTATTAGATTTTGAATAGAGACCAATTTTAACTGGTCTCTATTGTTGTTCATTACTCCTAAACATGTAATTTTTATTTATTAATTAGATCTTGTGTTGCGAGACATTACCATGAATCTATTTCATACTATTATCTAAAAATGTTTGGGAACTACCAGGAGGCTGGTCTAATTGAGCGAGTGAGTATGCACATTTATAGCAATCGATGTGCAGATAAATGTTGGGTTATGTGGTGTGTGGTTGAAATCTTGTTACATGTAGGTTTTAGTTCAGCTCTCAATTTGAAAGGAAGTGAAAAAGAGATAACTTGCCATCTTAATGTCGAAGAAGTTGCCAAGTAAAGGGTTTAAATTGGCTCATATAAATATTTTTAGTCTAAGAAATAAAGTGTCTGAGATAGAGGAAATATTATCATGTGGTATTCATTTGTTAGCAATATCTGAAACTCACTTAGATGACACATTTAATGACGCTGCTGTGGACATTGATGGATATAGAATATTTAGAAAGGACAGGAATGCATATGGAGGTGGGGTGGCAGTATACATTCAAAAGCAAATACCAGCTAAAGTGAGATATGATTTGATGTCTGCTGATATTGAAGTACTTTGGTTGAAAATTCATTTACCACACTTGAAACCTTTGTTGGTAGGATGTTGTTACCAAATGCAAACCTAATTTATTTAGACCAGGGCTCTCCAACACGTCGATCGCGAGCTACCGGTAGCTCGCGGGCAGCTTTTCAGTAGCTCGCCGCTCGATTATCGATTATAGCGTAGTAAGGTTGCTTATTGATTTTTCGGCCGCGGCTGGACCATAACGTTTTTTTATTTTAGAATTTTTTCTGTCACATGAATATCAAATGGTCGGTGACGCAGAGATCAAGGAACAGACGTGACAGCAGCACAGCGACATCACACACGGAGCAGTCTGCTTTCTCCACCAACACCAGTCCAGAACCAACAGCAGAATGACCCGCTCTGAATCAGGCCCTGTCGCTGCGCCTCAGAGACACACAGGGAGGGATTTGTGTTTTTGAAAAACACTCGTTATCGTCATGTCAGGTTTTTGGTGGATTTAATCAAGTCTTGGATTGCAGAGTATGAATGTCCTCTTGCTATTTTCAGTTGATAAATACTTGTGTAAAGTTTGTGAAGGCAGGAGGAAAGCTTCCGCGATCACCGTCTCCTCTCCGTTCCTCCAAACCCCGCCCCCTCCCTGAAAATAATGAGTGACAGGCTGATAGTGACCCGATAGAAACTTTATTATTCACTTAATCACTGATTGAGATATGATGAAGCTAACTTAATCTCATACATTCATGGGATTTATGTAACAGTAAGACAGATAATGTAAGTGTGCACCCACATGCACTATTTTTGTTTTTATAATGCTATTGTAAATACTCCTGCTGTTTTCAGACTCAAGTCATGTGTGTGATGCCACATTCAAGACATTCAGTGTCTTTTTTTTAACAGAAGACCGTAGCTAGAAGCTGCAGCTAGACTGCAGAGCAGAAGTATTAGTTTTTTGTTTTTGAGAATGGAACCATTTTCACACACAGATATACGGAGGCTAGACCTATACAATTGATTTATTATGGTTTATAATTTAATGTCAAGACGAAGAAGAAGAAGAAAAAGATGGCTGAACAACTGTTCAGTGTCAATCCTGTGGAGATCTCCAAAATAATGTTCAGCTTAAGTCTCAGCAAAACTCACAACATTTCTGGAGCCTTGTAGACCCAGAAAACTATAAGAACATTCACCAAGCAGCACTGAAAATGTCTGCTTTATTTGGTTCTGTTCTACATACCTTTGTGAAGCAGCTTTTTCTGACATGAATGAAATCTAAATACAGAACAAGACCGACTGATGAACATTTAAATGACTCTATTAGTGAACCTAAGTGGGTCCAGCATACACCTCTATGGTGGACTGCATGCAGTGCCATTCATCTCACTAAAAAAAGAGTGAAATGCTTGTAAGGTGGTGATTAAGGACACTTATGTGAATGTTCAGTGATGTACTTATTATGTGGGCCATAATAATATGTGAGAAATCTTCGTTTTCTTGGACCTTATTTTTGATAAGCTTTAGGTATTGCAATTTCACACGTGTACAAAAGTATAGCTTAATTCAACTGATGAGGGCTATGTGAATAAATGTAAGCAATGTGATGCAAGTAGCTCTTGGCCACTTTCATTTTTTGAAAGTAGCTCTCAGATGAAGAAAGGTTGGAGACCCCTGATTTAGACAAATGATGTGAAATGTTAGATAAAGTTTGTGATCTTGACAGAGACATTTATTTTATCTGAGATTTAAATATTGACTGGAATATGTTGCACTGTGCCCTTAAACACAAGCTGCAGACAATAACTAATACATGTAACTTGGTACAAATGGTGACTAAACCTACTAGGATACGCATAAAGAAAGATGGGTCAAAAAGTGCAACTTGTATTGATCATATATTTACTCATTTTAGCCATGTATCTTCTCAGGCAATATCAATTCCAGTATGTGTACTGATCATAATTTAATCATTATCGTGAGAAAGACAAAGGTGCCAAAAGCAGGACCAAAAGTAATTGTGAGATCAATGAAATATTTATGTGAAGATTCATTTATACAGGATGTTCAAAAGATATGTTGGAAACATGTTTTTGAGAAGGTCGATCCAGATGATGCTCTTGATGTCTTTAATTGAGTTATGTATGCAGGTGATTGATAAACATGCTCCACTTAGAAAGCAGACAGTAAGGAACTTCAGAGCACCTGGTTAGAGGAGGAATTAAGGGATCTAACAAAGAGATGGTGCAAAACATGTAGCTCTCTCATCAAGTTGTGAGTCAGATGGGCACATTTATAGAAGGTTAAGGAATTATGTTACAGCATTAAATACAAAGGAAAAACAATTGTATTATGGAAATAAAATGAAAGATATAAAGGAGGACAAGAACAAACTGTGGAGTTTAGTGAATGGCATGATGGGCCGTACGCCGACATCCACCTCAACATATCTGGGATATCAGGTGGAAGGGACATTCTTGACTAAACCAGTACAAATTGCTAATTATCTGAATGATTATTTTCTTGATAAAGTAAAACATTTGAGGAGAAATATGAATCAAACTATAAATAGTAACTCCACATTTCTAATAAATGATTTAATTATGAAAAATAAGAAGTGTACATTTAAAATAGAAAAAGTGACAATTACAGATGTTGAATATCTACAAGGTAAATGTAATGATAAACCACCAGGTGTGGATCATTTAGTTGGTACATTTCTTAGATATGTTGCTAATTTTGTTGCAGTGCCTATCTGTCATATTATAAATTTGAGTATTGATAAATGTATTTGCCCACAGGCATGGAAAATAGCAAAAATTATTCCACTTGCAAAAAATCCAGCTGGACCATTTTCTGGTACAAATAGCCGCCCCAATAAGTTTGTTACCAGCGTTAGCAAAGATAATGGAGAGAATCATTTTCAATCAAATACAAAAATACTTTGAAGGTAACAAACTTAATACTGTGTATCAACATGTACAGACCTGGCCATTCGACATGCACCGCTTTGACACAAATGACAGATGACTGGAAGGGCGAACTAGATAATAGGAAGTTAGTGGGTGCAGTACTACTTGATTTTAGTTCTGCTTTTGATGTCATTGACCATTCTTTGTTGTTACACAAGCTGGAACAATATGGTTTTCATTTTGAAACACTGAGGTGGTTAGAAAGTTACCTGACAAATCGAAGTCAAACTGATTTTTTTAATGGAAGTCTCTCAAAGATGAAAACAGTCACTTGTGGAGTACCTCAGGGTAGTTGTTTGGGACCACTTTTATTTTCTATTTTTACAAATGACCTACCATTAGTGTTAGAAAAAGCTAAAATTGTAATGTATGCAGATGACTCAACAATATATTATGCAGCATCAACTACTAGAGAGTTGACAAATATTATGAATAAAGATCTACTACTGATATCAGAGTGGGTCAAAAATAATAAGTTGGTACTTAATACGGGAAAAACTAAATCTTTATTAATAGGATCAAATCATCAGTTAAAAGGTGAACCAAAATTGCAACTACATTTAAACCATATTGAAATTGAACAGGTCAAGGAGACAAAATGCCTAGGTATAACCCTGGATCATAAATGATCTTGGTCTAAACAAATTGATAATGTTGTATGTAAAATGGGAAGGGGTGTGTCACTTGTAAAAATAATTGTAAAATATTTGCCAATGGATGTCAGTAGACACGTTTTTGGATGCTTTGGTTCTGTTGCAGCTTGATTATTGTTTGGTTATATGGTCTAGTGCTGCTGAAAAAGATTTAAACAAACTACAAGTAGCACAAAATAAGGCAGCACGATGTGCACTGCAGTGCTCCTACAGAACCAGAGTCACTGAAATGCTGGAGACACTGAAACTGTCAGACAGAGGTCAACTTATATTTTGTTAAATTCTTTCAGAAATATTACAGTGACTCACTCACCACATATATTATCACAAAGGTTTATAGCGCAATATGGTAAACATAACTATCAAACACGACATACAATAGAAGGAAGGATTGTATTACCCAAATCTAAATCAAATATGGGACAGAAAACAGTCATGTACAAAGCCATGGTCAGCTGGAACTCTTTACCGGTCCACATCATTCTGGAAAATTCTCAAGTACATTTGAAAAGGTTGCTAAAAAATTATTTAAGTATTATAAAGTAAATTTGAACTGTGCCTGTGGCTATGTATGCATATATTATTATGTACACTTATTTGTATTGACTTTTGTTTGGCCTTGGGATGGTGATAATTGAATGACCATTTTAGTTTTCACTTCATACAGCACTGTCAATTGCATTAAATTATTAGCTGTTTTGTTTTTGTTGTATGTATGTTTATGTATGTTTTGTGTGTGTGAGGACCCCAGGAAGAATAGCCAATGCTCATGCTAGTGCTAATGGGGATCCTAATAAAGATAAAGATAATCAGATTATTCATCTGCCCGATGCTGCGGTCCAAATAATCACTCCGATCCTGAGATGGAGAGGAGCATCCTGCTGAGGAGTAATCAGCGACACACCCAACACACTGTGGAGTCTATTTGTATATAACATTACAAGACTGATTCTTATTATTACATTATATGCTTATTGTGCTCATGAGAATGCTATGACTATAAAATAAATAGACACAATCACTAATCCCAGGTTCTGATGGGTTAGATACCAACGAAGGTAAAAGTCACATGAGAAAGTGTTTAGCTTGCAATATTGAAAGTAGCAAGGTCAGGTGCAGAGACTGAGAGAATACAAAGAGGTAGTCAGAACAGCACATCGCACCGGCCTTGAATTGTATGGGAGCCGCGCTCCCACGCAGAGCTACGAAGCAACATTATGGTTTTCCACTATACCTGAAGAAACGTTAGCAAAAACAAATTACGTATGATGGTGCCAGAGTAGGGAGGGACTTCCACAGGTCGGC
Organism: Trematomus bernacchii; assembly: GCF_902827165.1. Taxonomy (NCBI): domain Eukaryota; kingdom Metazoa; phylum Chordata; class Actinopteri; order Perciformes; family Nototheniidae; genus Trematomus; species Trematomus bernacchii. Next base: position 2,248,678 of record NW_022988007.1, on the reverse strand, counting down.
CGAATGCTGATTGGAAGGTCGTGTTGCCAAGAGAGTCTATCTGAGTCTGCGCACCAACCAAAGAGAACCAAGTCTAAACCATGGTATCTCTTCAGCTAGTCTTGACCAATCATACATGTACGGGCAACGCCCTGTGTAATAAAAATGTATGCGCGCACGAGGTTCGGGGCTCTTCTCCGGAAATAGACTGACAGATTACAGCTTTGCTGTCTGTGATTTCTAGGACGTGACGGAGTCCTTGGCCAAGTGATATATGTCTTTTGCTCTCTTTACAATAAATAGTTAAACTTAGAAGTTGTCTGTCTTTTCTGGAATGCTGAACCCAACAACACCCAGATTATTCGTTGCTGCCGTCATCTGTGCTCTGAGCCGGAATATTTTATTCAAATATTCCTCAGTCACGAGGCAGCGGGGGCAGTGGCTTTTTACCCTCCGCCCATCCTGCTGCCTGTGGGAGCAGATGGGCTGCCAGACTCTCATCAAGGGGGGGCACGCTGTGTCCGTGCGGCCCTGCACCCTGAGGATCCCCACCATACCAGCCACTGGAGCTTTCGTCTTCAGTGGCTGTCGCCACGACGCCTCCACACACTGCCAGATATCTGGCAACAGGGGCGAAACGACGGCTGGCTGCGCGGGGCGGACCGGGCTGTAGAACCCCTGGCGGAGGCGGCTCACCGGTTTCTGCGGCAGTGGTGGGGGGAGCGGTAGCCCTACACGCTCCGCCGCCATGGTCATCACCAGGGGGAAGTCCTGGCGGACAGACCTGGGCGGTGGACTTCCATGGACGCCGGACCCGGAAGTGCTCGACAACGAGAAGTCCTCGCCATCCTCCTCCCCGGCAAACTGAACCATCTGCCCCACTGGAATGGCGAACGTGAATGGCGAACGTGAATGGCGAACGTGAATGGCGAACGTGAATGGCACCGCCTCGGCCATATCCTGGTCCCCCATCTCCACCACATCGAGCTCAGCCTGGTCATCCGTCTCATCACCACGCGGTGAGACGTAGTGGGTCTGGAAATGATCCCACCGGTGCTGGCGTCTGAGCCGAGGGAGCACCCGGCAGGCAGTGCAGGACGGAGAAGGCTTCACGCCGTCCACGGCGTGGTCAGGCCCCAAACACTCGAAGCAGAGGTGGTGAGGATCGGCGCCCGCTATTAAGCCAGGGCACAAAGGACAGGCCCGGGTCTCGAGAAGTGGAGACTCCATAAAGGTACGATAACTTCTTTCTCTCCTCCTTTCAAACATTTTACTTTTCTCTGTCAGGTGTTGTCCTGCTCGCTGAAGAGAAAAGGATGACAGTCAGGAGGCGTAGCCGCCTTATATACTGTGAGCCTGCGCGCGCATTCAGGTAGGCTCACCCTGATTGGCTGGCTACGTTTATACAACATCAGTGTGTGAACGCTTGCGTATCATTGATAAGAGTAGTACCCATAGAGTCCAGTAGAGAGCGGAGCCTGTGTGAGATAGAACCTTGATCAGATAATCGATACTGCAGTGAAACCTAAATAATAATACCTAAGCCAACCATAATGCTTTATCACTATCATAAAAAAATCATACATTTTGTAATAAAAATACGTGCATAAGGAGGATAAACATAATGAGCATTTACTATAAGCCTGTGACCTCAGCAAAATACAGGTATTTTAGACATGATATGTATGTAAAATTTTATTCTGGAGATCATTCATCCGATGTGTTGCTCAGTGTGTGTGTGCGGTTTAGTGTGTGTGTGTGTGTGTGTGTGTGTGTGTGTGTGTGTGTGTGTGTGTGTGTGTGTGTGTGTGTGTGTGTGTGTGTGTGTGTGTGTGTGTGTGTGTGTGTGTGTGTGTGTGTGTGTGTGTGAGCTTTGGTGGGTGTGTGCCACAGAGACTGGCGCAGGGGTTGGCCTCTCACTAATTGTCTGTAATCTGCCGGCTCACTCTGGGATCCTAGCTCCAGGGCTCCGGGGTCCCTGAGCATTGGTGGCCACCTGCCCCTCTGCCACAAGGCACACAGATGGTTTGAAACAGAGCATGCTCCCAATTTCCCGTTTATTGAGTGTGTAAAAACATCAGTCCGTTGAGATCTTCATAACACATGGCAGACTAGGAAATGTTGTGGAAGAGTTCAATACTCCACCAACAATTAATTTCCAGTGGGCTTTCACACTGATTTTGGACAGGGAAGTCCCACTGTAAATGACAGTGTCTCCCTAAACTGAAATCCAACCAGGTTCTAAATCGTTTATTTATTTTGGCGTCATCTAGCACTGCAATTTAAGCCAGTCACCATCTAAGAACCCTCCGATCAGAAATAACTGTCCAACACTCCAGAATTGAGCCCCTTATGCACCTTTTCCACCAAACCGGTTCCAGTGCCGGTGCCGGGCTAGAGCCTAATTAAGCTCTGGTTCTTCTTGTTTCGACCGCAGCGGAGCCGGCTCTAAGCACCGAAAACCGGTTCTTAGCTGGCCCCACTCGGCTGCCCGGCAAGAACCAAGAACCAATACTACACGCTTACGTCAGAGGGGGCGAGATTAACCTGAGCAATAACAGTTCATGGCGAGTACGGCAAATAAAAGTAACAAGCGTGACAAGAATGCGACGACACACACTTTAAATAGTCAAGCAACAACTTAACCAGGCTTAGTGTGATTCTGTTTATTCTTACCTTACTTTGACCATCCGTTCGCTGTTATTGATCATTGTGGAGAGCAGGCAGACGTTTTGTTTTGTATTATAGCAGTTATCGGATGGAATCAATAATAATAATAATAATTAAAGCTGCAAGCAGCGTTGAGCGGGTCTTCGACGCTCCGCAGGCTGTTGTCCGCACGTCGACGTGTGTGTGTCTAGGTGTCTCAAGGACTCGGCCGTTGGCAAACGTGGGAAGTTTCAGGCCGATCGGACAACGTACATGGGAGTTACAGCAGTATCATAAACATTGTGTTTGATGGCGAGTGATCTGTCGCCATGGCAACGGAATTTGATGACACCCCATAATACGCCTAGATGTGTTGAGGGCTGCATCGTTATCAAACCTGTGAAGTTTTGGGCCGTTTGGAGCATGTTAACTGGAGTTATGAGAAAACCGTGTTTCACGGCGACCATTTTGTTACCATAGCAACGACATTTGACGAAATCTCAAAACTGACACATATATGTGTCGAGGGCTTGACGGTTAGCACACATGGGAAATTTGAACACTTTTACCATTTACACAGGAGGGATGCGTTGCCATGGCAACAGCTTTTGAGGAAAACTCACTATTGTCATATTGAGGTGTTGAGGGCCGGACCATTAACTGTCATCTGAAGTCTGGTTCAGTTTGGACCATTTTCCATCGAGTTATGACAACACTGTGTTTCATGGCGAGGGATCTGTCACCATGGCAACGGCATATGATGACATCCCATAATTGGCGTAGAGCTGTTCAGGGCCGGACCATTAGCCATCATCTGAAGTTTGGTGTCGGTGATATAAAAGTGAAGATTGGGGGACGATGGGACCGTGTCCATTGGAGTTACAGCGACACCGTGTTTTATGGCGAGGGATGCGTTGCCATGGAAACGGCATATGATGACATCCCATAATTGGCGTAGAGCTGTTGAGGGCCGGACCATTAGCCATCATCTGAAGTGTGGTGCAGTTTGGACCATTTTCCATTGACTTAAGACAACATTGTGTTTTATGGCGAGGGATGCGTTGCCATGGAAACGGCATACGGTGAGATCTCAGATTTCACGTAGAGCTGTTGAGGCATGGACCGGTGATATAAAAATGAAGATTGGGGGACGATGGGACCGTGTCCATTGGAGTTACAGCGACACCGTGTTTTATGGCGAGGGATGCGTTGCCATGGTAACGCCATATTAAGTAACATCAAATTTGACGTAGAGCTGTTCAGGGCCGCAGTGTTAACCATCATGTGAAGTTTGGTGGCGTTCTGAGTATGTCAGTTGGCGATATGACATCATCGTGTTCCATGGCGAGGGATCGCCTAGCATCGAGCGAACGCGAACTTTGGCGCCAATTCACGGCTACGCCGTGCGAAAGAAAAAAACTTCCGTGATAACTTTGAATTGCCCATGTCTCGAGGCGCTACCCGACGAATTTCGAGTCGTACGGATAAAGTCCCTGGGAGAAGATAGATTTCGTGCGGAGGACGAAAAACGCGATAAATCGCGTTTTTCCGACGCCAAATTCAAAATGGCCGGCTTCCTGTACGTTATTGTATACCCCTCCAAGAGGCTTTTTGGTTTGTCTCCGCACCCTAGATATGCGTAGTGAGTTTCGTTCGTTTACGTGAAAGTTAAAGTGGGGGGAGTTTACGTTAAAAACGGAAGTGGGCGTGGCCTACGCAATTTTTTACGCAAAGTTCCGGAACCAATTACATATCTGAAGTTGCACCAATTCTGACGCGCGTGCAACATTTGGTGAGTTTTCACATATGTTGCAGGGGTCAAAGGTTTATCGGTCGCTGCGCGACCGATTTCAATAGGGTCTTCGCCGACCTAGGTCTCAGACCCTAATAATACATTTTATTTATATAGCGCTTTTCACAACTCAAAGACGCTTTACAGTATGAGGGAGGGTAGACAAACAAGGACAGGCAAACAAATAAATATAGTAAAATAAAATAAACAAAAAAAAGGCAGTCAAGAGGAAGTTGATTGAGAGGGGGGGGGCTTATGGGTAAACAGAGTTGAAAAGATGTGTTTTGAGGCGGGACTGAAAGACTGTGAGGGATTCAGAGTCACGGAGATCTTGGGGGAGGCCACTGAGAAGGCTCTGTCCCCAAAGCTGCAGAGTGTGGATGTGGGAATGGATAGGAGTCCGGCTGCGGTGGATCTGAGGGACCGTGGGGGTTGATAAGGAGTGAGAAGGTTTGTGAGATAAGGGGGGGCCAGATGGTGGAGTGCTTTGTAGGTGAGGACCAGAATTTTGTAGTTGATGCGATGGGAGACAGGAAGCCAGTGGAGGTCTTTGAGGACTGGGGTGATGTGATGCCATGATTTGGTATGCGTAAGGAGTCGTGCAGCTGCATTTTGAACCCGTTGGAGTCTGTTGAGGGATGTAGTGCTGATGCCGTAAAGAAGTGAGTTGCAGTAGTCGAGGCGGGAGGAAATGAAGGCATGGATTAGTCGTTCGGCTGCAGGGCGGGTGAGAGAGGGTAGAATTTTTGCAATATTGCGGAGGTGGAAAAATGAGGTTTTGACTGTTTGGCGGATGTGAGGTTCGAGGGAGAGGGTGGGGTCAAAGATTACGCCAAGGTTGCGTGCCTGATTGGAGGGGGAAACAATGGTGCCATCAATGGTGAGTGTTATGTTAGTGACCATGCTGAGGGTGGATTTGGATGTTCTGATTGTGGATTACAGCAAGGCCACCACCACGGCGGGAGGGGCGGGGTTTGGTGATGTATTTAAAGCCAGGGGGGATGTTTGGTTGAGGGAGAAGAAGTCATCGGGCTGTTGCCAGGTTTCGGTGAGCATAAGGAAGTCAAGGGATTTTTCCAAGATTAGTTAATGGAGGATGAGGGCTTTCTTGTTGAGTGATCGGATGTTAAGGAGGGCAATGTTAGTTGAGTGGGAGGGGCGTGGTGTGGTCACAGGCTGAAGAGGTAAGAGGTTGTCCAGGTTGACAGTGCGGGGGGGAACGTGAGATGGGGGGGAGGAGCGGAGTGAAGGTGGAAGGAAGTGTGTTATTATCAGTTTTTGGTGGTTGAGGGCAGTGGAATCCACTCCAGGTATTTGGACCGGATCTGAGCAGAGGGCGGTGGAATCCACTCCAGGAATTTGGACCAGCTCTGAGTAGAGGGCGGTGGAATCCACTCCAGGTAATTGGACCAGCTCTGAGCAGAGGGCAGTGGGATCCACTCCAGGAATTTGGACCAGCTCTGAGCAGAGGGCGGTGGAATCCACTCCAGGTATTTGGACCAGCTCTGAGCAGAGGGCAGTGGGATCCACTCCAGGTTTTTGGTACAGCTGGGATTGTAACGGACCAGTGGTGGGTGTATAGTATGGAGTAATAAAGGCGCTCAGATGACATGACAGTTGTGGGACATAGCGGTTAGTCGACCAGATAGATGTTATGGATGATTGTCCGGACTGGGAGTAAACAAATCTGCGTTTGGAACCTCTATGGACATACCTCGGTCTGCGTAGAAGCCCGAGGCATTTGATGACAGACAAGCTTAGAGGAAGCGCAGAAAGGTTATTGAGATTAAAAAGTTAGGAGGATGCGGTAGGATGCTAGCGTTAGCACAGCGCTGGCTTTGGTTGTAGACCAGCGGCGCTGAAAGTGGAGTTGTTGGCAGCCGTCAGACAGGATGAGAGGTCAGTCACGGGCTGTCCTTTACAGCAGATGGGGGGACCAGCAGGAGCGGGAGGTTTAAAGAACCAGAGTCAGGACCCACAGGGAGGGGCAGGACGAAGAATGGGGCTGGTTATTTGATGGATGGAGCAGCGTTAGCAGGTGGGCTACAATGGCAGGTGTAGCAGGGTAGAAAACCAGAGCGTCCGTCAAAAGTGGCAATCGGGTGTAACAAATGTGTCCAGATCAGAACACAAAAGCCACAGAATAGTTAGAAAACTATAGCAGTAGAAAGTGGTCAGAAACTCTTAGATTAACACAAAGAAAGACGAGATTTTCGGACAGAGAAGCGACGAACAGTCAGTGCCAGCGTCCTCTCACGATTTCCCCATTTGTTCAATTTCAGGATTTAACCATGAGATGGCGCTTCATTCGAAAATACACAAAGACAACTGGGTGTTGTAGAAGTTTGGTCCTTAAGTTTGTTTACAATGTTTGCAGCTCTGCAGTTGTGTTTGCTGAATACTGTAGCATTTAATCACTTATTTGTTATGGTTTTCACAGGCTACTATAACGAAAAAACATCAATATTTTAGATCAAATAAAGTATATCTAATCTTATTATCTTAATTGTAATTCAATAATATGTGACCTGCTCCATCGAAATCAGTCGCATTGACCCGAAGACACATTTTGAGTTGTATACACTGTTGGAAAGAGGAGATTCCTAGCTTTCTAATGATATCAGGATTGTTTTTGTACTCCAAATATTAAGCAAAATGTCACATTATATAATGACTGTCACCGAGTCATCATTTTGAGAAAAAGGCCTTTTAAAGTTTCCTCTTCTCTGGAATCCATCAATCTGATTGATTATTAGGGGAGCAAATGATCAAAATACTACGGAGGGAAGATATTTTCGTTTGGATTACTGGTCTGGGGGAAGCTCGCGAGTGTGTGTTGTAGGAGTCGAGAGGGCTGATAATTTATTCCGGCAAATTACTCAAACCTACTAATTAACCTAACAGAAGTTATTGAGTCTATGTAAGTTTACTGCTTGGCTCAGATCCACCAACGTCAGCAAGATCTCACCTCTATTAACTCCTGAAGAACCAGGTTCAATTCAGACGACCCCCTAAATCTGTTTATGCGATCCCGAAGGATTTTGATATCAGTAAATGAGGTGTGGCCCTATACTAAGTGTGAGTGTGGCAGTGTGCAATCTTACCTTTTAAGCAGGAGAGGAGAGCGCAGATGTCTTTTAAGTTGTCCCAATCCAAAAGGTGGGATCAGTTTATTTGAAGAAAAATAGGTCCAAACGTATACAGGGTTTTTACCTTCTCTCGTTACAACATTATAATCATACTAAACCTATCATGCTGTGATCATGTTCTAATATGAAACTTTAATTCACAGTTTTACATTTATTACCCTAAATTGTAACCTCAACTGCCCAATTCAGTTGTGACATTTAAAATCGTCCGACAGTATTTAGAGGCATCATCTCATAAATGACCGGTGATAATAAAAAGCACATTCAAACTTTCATTCACAAAATCAATTCACATAAATTCCATACCTATATTCCGACAGGTGGCGGGAGACTAACATTCACAAACACATACCTATATTCCGCATGAATTCGAAGGAAGGTTCCACACAGGTGGCGAGCCTAACCTTCACAAACACATACCTATCCGACAGGTGGCGGGACTAACATTCACAAACACATACCTATCCGCATGAATTCGGAGGAAGGTTCCTCACAGGTGGCGGGCCTAACCTTCACAAACACATCAAATCATTCCACTCATTCAACCCAGAAATTCACTCCGCATTCAACAAAGAAATGTGAGAGATATTTACCAAGTTTGAGAGAACCTTACCGAGAGCAAAAACCCAGCTCTGAAGGGAGAGAGCTTTACCGGGAGAGAGTATACCAGGGACTTCCAACTGATTTCAATAGAGCGGGTCACATAGTCTTTATATATTAAATAATCATAATCATAATGTAAATGTTTACACTTCTTTATTTTTATGCTCATACTTTTACCTTAACAATAGTTTGCTTTAAACCATCGGACTCTCTGACTTTCCCCTTGACTGGTTCAGATCTTACCTCACCAGGAGAACAGAGTACGTCTCCTTGGGTGAGGCAGAGTCAGGTACCCATGATGTCACCTGTGGTGTCCCTCAAGGATCAGTTCTCGGCCCCACCCTATTCACACTCTACATGCTCCCCCTTGGCTCTATCATCAGCCGACATGGAGTATCATTCCATTGTTACGCTGATGACACCAAACTGTACCTCAGGATCAACCCTACCTCCTCTGCACCCACACTCACTGCCTGCCTGGAGGAGATACAGGCGTGGTGAAGCAAAACTTCCTGAAACTGAACAGCTCCAGGACCGAAGCCATTAGAGTTGGCACCCCACACCAGGTTCGGTCATCCACCATCACCACCATCACCTTCTCCGGCCAGGACATTACACTCTCCTCAACAGTCACCAACCTGGGTGTGAAAATAGATGCCCATCTGACCTTTGAGGCCCATATTAAACAGCTGTGCAAGAACTCCTTCTATCACCTCAGGAATATCGCCAAAGGTCTCCCTCCTCACCCACCAGTGTATCCATGGAACTGCCCCCCCCTACCTCAAGGAACTCCTCACCCCTCATACTTCCTTGCGGACCTCCCGCTCCAGCAAAACCAACCTCCTCAACCCCCCAGGACCAAGCTCCGTACTATGGGAGACCAGGCTTTCTGCTCAGCTGCTCCCAGACTGTGGAATGCGTTCCCCGAGCACATGAGAACACCACAGACCGTGGAGGCTTTTAAAAAAGGCCTCAAAAACCCATCTGTTCAATAGAGCCTTTTCCTAGACCTTTTATCTTATTTATTACTACCCTTTTATTTAATTTTTTAAAAATTTTTTTACTGCTTTTTATTAATTGTACCGTGTTGTGTACTGTTTTTATTTTGTTCCATGGTACTGTAAATGCTTGTAGCACTTCGGGATCTGAACTTAGATATGAAGTGCGTTATAAATTAAACCCATTATTATTAGTAGTATTAATGTAAATGAGTAGATTTAGGGAACGATAACAGATTAGGCTAGGATACCGGATAAAGTTAGCAACACACGTTAACCATGATCAGCCTTTTAATTGTAAATTCCATTCTCTTAATGTCTTAATTTCGTCCAACGTTGTGGAATTAGTTTACAGATTTGGATTAATTATGTGAATTATAATCAAGTCTTAAATCAGACTTTAGTTCCACCTGGAGTAAATTCACAAGCTACCCTGCAGTATACAAAGTCATTCAAACTAGCTGCACCGTTACCAGCTTTGCTAACACTTTACAGGTCTCCTATTATGCTATTTTTAGGCATATATTATGGGTCTCAGATATATAAAAACATGTATATGATGTGTTTTGCTCAAAATACCAAACTGATTTTGGGTCCTTAACTTGAAAAAAATAAAAGAGGAGGGGGAGCTAATGCCTGCAGCTACAGTTAAATTATGCCGTGATGAAACGCCATCATGTTCCAAACCACATCAAGGATTATTTCTGAAACAGTGGAGCTCAAATGCTTTTTCTCTTGTGGGTTTACCACAAGGTGAGTACCTTTTGTTATTTCCTGGTTTTTACACATACGCAATGCTTGCTAATGTAAACAAAGATCATATCCAAAACACGTCGTGCATTGTTTCTGATAGCAACTTTCTGATAGTGCCGTGGGTCCGCAAATCTGGATCAGCTCCGTTTTACCCCCGTTGTTAGAGATGTGGGTACGGAGGAAAAGAGAGAGGGTTTTATTTTCTGACGCTGCGTGAGTTCCCCGACACACCGGGGACACATATTTATGTATAAAAGACATCAAAAAGTGCATTTTGCATGATAGGTCCCCTTTAATGCATCAATAATTATAAAACATATCATATATATTATTTTGAAATGGACCAATCTGCACAATGACTACTTTTACTTTTGGTACTTTACCTATATTTGGATGATAATACTTTTCTACTTTTACTTATGAATATTATACTCCTTTTGTCTTGATTTGTCCACAGACTTTTAGAGAAACAAAACATTGTGGTGTAAATATTTTAATTATTAAATAAAAATGTTATGTTTGGTGAAACAGTATTGCTATCAACATTAGGTTATTACCAAATTGTCTCCCCCCCCACCCCAAGAGTGAGCTTCTCCATAACGTTTCCCTTAGTCTACCAATGCTGACACGTCTTTGAGATTTCTGTAAAAAAAGGTAATTCATGAGAGGTCTTCTCCTACAGCAGCTCTGTCTTCCTCTTGAGCATCACTCAGTCCCACCCTTGGGTGCCACAGTGTCTTATAGAAGAATGACTGCTGGGGGAGTTCTAATAGTGCTGTGTCCTTGTTCATAACGTGACAACATTGAGGGAGAAATCATTCACATTACCACACAAGCATGTGGTGAACATAAAAGGAGAAACAGCTTTTATGGCGGCTTTGGAACCTTTTTCCCACTGATACTGGAAGGAATATTTCAATTAAAATGTTACAGATTAGAACTTTGGCAGTGATAGATTATCTACATTTTTTCATAAAGTCAAAGTTGATCCTATCTTATCTAAATGTATTGAATCCCAAAATGCTTGTTGCATTTGTTTTAGAAATAAATAAAACTACATACAAAGGGACAATTAGACACACAATACATACAATTAAAAAAGTCGCTACATAAGCAACATATACAAAAAACAGGAGTGTGGATAAAGTCTGTGGTCAACCAAAGCTTAAGAGATTTTAAAGTTGTGTTCTACAATATAAAATATGTCAGTATATACTCCATTTGTGATGTTTTTTCCTGTGTGTTAGTTTCAATGGAGATTATTATATGTTTTAGTATAATGCATCAACATGTTAGTGTGGATGTAGCTTAACTTGGCAATTGTTGCACATTTGCCCAAATAAAAAAAATTGGGGATTAAAAACAGTAAACTACCCTGTTTACTTCCCATAAATATGGGAACTATAGTCCAAAAACGAAGGAATAATTATCTCCAAAAAGAAATATAATTCAAATTAATTTTAAGCCAATATTACGACACACCCAGAGCATTTCCCAGGTATCACAGCGACTCGGCCCAGATGTCCTCCACATCCTCTCCCAACCTCTCCAGCCGCAGCAATATGTTCTCTCCAAAGACATTAAAGCCTTTTTATCCCTGTCATAAACAACTCCCAGGGAAGTTTTTTCTCAAACTTTAAAGAAAAATGATGGACATCAATCCTTTTTAATGTGCTCCTTTCAAAGCATGTTCTTGACATAATAGCACTTCCAGATGTGAGTTCAGCTTACAGCAGAGAGCTTGGAGCGCTGCCAAATGGCGGCTGCTCTCCCATGTGGAGTCAAACATGATTAATGAATCACTTCCTGACAGGATGACAGGACAGGTTGACAGCTGATGTCTCCCTCATGATACATCAGTCAGGTAAAAGACTTTTGCTCACAAGACAAGGGCATTAGCTGCAGCTCCCAGGAGGAAACTGTTGCATTTGGGAGCTAAATATAGCTTCATTCTTTGATAGTGCTTTTTCCTGGAGCTACAGTATGAACTCGGATGTTGTTTTGCAGAAAAAGCATGATTACCTTAACTATGAAACATTTTAAATGATATTGTAAATGTCGACTTTATTTCAAAACTGACTGAAACCATTTGAATAATTGGTTAATTGTTTATTACAATTATTTATGAAACAATAAAAGCCAAAAATGAATTGTTTTCAGTTTGTAAAACGTAATGATGTGTGGCTTTTGGACACACTGGATGATGACATCTTTAAAGGTCTGCTACATACTCTTTACTGACAATTGTGAGGTTGGAGATTTTGTGCAACAAAAACAAGTAAAACAAAATATCTTAAATCATTGTTTTACAAGTCTTCAAATCCAACGATGCATTGAATTATGCTGCAGCTGTTGTTCAAGTTGGGCTTTATGCATTTTGGTGGGCGTTCCCTTTTAGTGTTATGAACATAACCATAAATAAAGAGATAAGGTCAAGATACCATTAGTTGTCCTTTTCCTTGGGTTGAGTTGGGTGATGACATATGTAACAATACAACAATATGAAGTGACAGAGTGTGCAAGTCAGCGATAGGACCTATAGTGGCAGGTCAACTGCAATGGAACACCGAAGCACATTTTTGGGGCTGAATAAAACTAAATAAAATACAGATTTCTAAATAGATCGTATCTGAATACAGGCCAGCAGAAACTGATACAACAATATGAATCAAAAAGCTCCTCATGTTTAGAACCTCAACCCCTGATGACCATCACACATTCCAGACCAAGGATGAGGGACCAGACCCACTAACACAGACTCATCATGAAGCAAAGAACTAAGGGCTGGGACATTTCTGAGTCAGCCAATCACAACAGAGCCGGCCAGCTAACCAATCAGAGCAGACTGGGCTCTGGTTTCAGACAGAGGGTGAAAAGAGGTGCTGCAGCACAGGCAGTATGAGAAAAATAAAGAGCTTTTTGAACATTATAGCATGGAGACATGTCACAGTAGAGACACTACATACTGATATGAACCTGAAAATGAGTAGAATAGGGTCTTTTTAATCCTTGATAAGATGATGGCATACATTTCTTAGTTGTTTGGTCAACGTATTATTACTTTAGTTGTTTCAAATATTGTTATATATTAAAGCATTTAGATTGTGTTTTGCTATCATCTGTGTTTACATTTTCTGCGACAGCCAGGCCTTTATCATTTGTGCTTACCAATGCTTTGAGGCATTTCTTAATATTATCACATAGGAAGACCAAATCGGGTTTGAAAACATTGATGAAACCGTGATTTGTGAACTAACTATGAACTCATGGTTTAAACACAGATTTATGCTGTATTTAATTAATACATGTGTGAACTTTTGTATATGTAAATGTTATCCTGCTACAAGCCAAACTATCTATCTAGCTTTTAACCAAAACTACAACAGTGAACTAAAATAGGCCTGAGCTAGTATGTCGGAAGTAAGTCCAGAAGCCTTCTAATCCTCTCGTTCATCCTTTATGACTTTGCCCAGTGGAAGATGTTCTTCTTTAACGAATATGACCGTGTCATTGCCCAGAGGAAGTCCGAGCAGCACCAAAAGCAGTGACACAGTGTGGAAGAGCGGTGACTGCACTGCTGAAGGCATCAAAACACCAAATGAGATGTGACAGCGGAAAGAGAAACAGGCCCGGCTGATGGGGCTGAAATGAGAACAGAAGGTCCTTTACATGTGACGTAGTATTTTCACAGTTGTGGTACTATATGTAAAATGTGGGTCAGTATTTTTTTTTTAAAGAGAGTTGCAGTGTATATCAATTAGCAATTAGTTAATCAAATCAGAGCTTAGTACTCTCCTGCCACGATAGTGTGTATATATATATATATATATATATATATATATATATATATATATATATATATATATATGTGTGTGTGCGTGTGTTTATGTGTCCTTCACATTCAGCTCAGGGCTGGTCTTTTAGTAAAGTCCTTAGCTGTCCTGGTGATGTAATGGAGGGAGGTGTGAGTGTTTGTGGACGTGTGTGTGTGTGTTTCTATGGCTGTTCTTGATAAAATTGTTGTTTCATCAATAAATAATGACCTCAGAACTCTAATGGACACACAGCGTCTCTTACTGTATCTGTGATCAAACAGAAAGCCAGTTCCTGTTCTTAGACTACACATTCTGACCCATACACACACCATGCAGCAAACACACACAGACATGTGCATTGACACACACAAGTCAAACACTTCTGGCAAACATAACAGCTAAACAAACTTAACAAAGCCTGAGGTGGGGTCATCCTCCATCATATTGGTTCGATGCACTCATAAAGCATCATGTTTCCATTCAATGGCTCTGACCAGTTTCCCTGCACTCAAAGCCCAGTGCTTGAACCTTTTCTTGTCAGGAGCGATATACTGGCTTTACTCTACACATTAGGCTCAGTCCGCTGAAATGATAGACCTTCATATTTTTCAGCTGCTTTATGATGCGAGGTGTGTTGCTGCTGATCTAACTGCTTCCTCTTCTCATCTCCTCTCCCCCCATCAGGGAATGGAATCAGGCTGGTGACAGTCCAAGTATGTACCTCAAGACATTTGGTTTCTAGCATTTTTGCCAATTCTGTTGTTACCAGCTTGTGTCACCATCTGTATAAGTCCCATGTATGTTTTATTTTTAATAAACTGAGGTATAGGATATGAATGAGTCATACTGTTGTGTTTGGGGTTCTGCACACACCATGAAAACAAACCAGATAGCTGTCCTGACCATAAGGCTATGCATCAGAATCAGAATAAGAAACAGGTTTATTACCAGGTAGGTTTACACGTACGAGAAATTTGACTAGGTGTCGTGGTGCATAACAACAAGAATTAAAAACACAGGTAGAGAACTAGAAAAATATTTTAAATGATTACAAATATAGTAAAATATAACAGTATTTACATTGCAATTGAATGGAATAGAGGAATAAAATATGAAATAAAAATTGGCAGTAATACAAAATATTTGTGTGCATTGTGTGCATTATTGTAATGCATGGAGTGTATGATGTGGCTGAGCTAAAGTGTCAGTGGGGGGGACGGGCCTTGTTGATGAGGCCGGTAGCTGAGGGGAAGAAACTGTTCAGGTGGCGAGAGGTTTTGGGGGAGGGGGGTGAACAGTTTGTGTCCAGGGTGGGAGGGGTCGGCCACTATCTTCCCTGCCCGCCTCAGGGTTCTGGAGGCGTGCAGGTCGTGGAGGGATGGCAGATTATAGCCGATCACCTTCTCTGCAGAGCGGCTGACACGCTGCATCCTGCCCTTATCCTTGGCTGTGGCGTACCAGATGGTGATGGAGGAGGTGAGGATGGACTCGATGATGGAGGTGTAGAAGTTCACCATCATCGTCTTTGACAGGTTGAATTTCTTCAGCTGCCTCAGGAAGAACATCCTCTGCTGGGCTTTTTTGATGAGGGAGCAAATGTTCTGCTCCCGTTTGAGGTCCTGGGCGATGATGGTGCCCAGGAAGCGAAAAGACTTCACATCAGTTACTGGGGAGTCACACAGAGTGATGGGGGCGGGTGGGGCTGCGTTCTTCCTAAAGTCCACAACCATCTCCACTGTCTTGAGAGCGTTGAGCTCCAGGTGGTTTTCCCCACACCAGGTCACCAGATGGTCCATCTCCCACCTGTAGGCAGACTCGTCCCCACCAGAGATGAGTCCGATGAGGGTGGTGTCGTCTGAACTTCAGGAGCTTGACAGACTGGTGACTGGAGGTGCAGCTGTTGGTGTACAGGGAGAAGAGCAGAGGGGAAAGAACGCAGCCTTAAGGGGAACCGGTGCTGATGGTCCGGGGGTCAGAGACGTGTTTCCCCAGCCTCACGTGCTGCTTCCTGTCAGACAGGAAGTCTGTGATCCACCTGCAGGTGGAGTGGGGCACGTGTAGCTGGGAGAGCTTGTCCTGCAGCAGAGCCGGGATGAAGGTGTTGAAGGCAGAGCTGAAGTCCACAAACAGGATCCTGGCGTAGGTTCCTGCTGTGTCCAGGTGCTGGAGGAGGAAGTGAAGGGCCATGTTGACAGCATCGTCTGATAGAGAGAATTTGGTGTGTCGGGGGAGGGCAGTGGTCATACCTTTCCTTATCATTGCCAACAACTGCTTCTGTGTAGTTGTTGATGGATAGAATATTTGCTTCTCCTCCTCTTCTTCCTAGCCAGGAGGAGGTGTGTGTGTGTGTGTGTGTGTGTGTGTGTGTGTGTGTGTGTGTGTGTGTGTGTGTGTGTGTGTGTGTGTGTGTGTGTGTGTGTGTGTGTGTGTGCTTGATTACAGGTATCCATGGTAACTTATGCTGAGCGGCTAACCTCCTCGGGAGGAGGTTAGGTTGCAGGCTAAGAGATCAACTCAGTGAAAGCACCGCCTGCTGACCAATCAGAGCTCCGTGTGCGGAGTTTTAAAGATATCAAGTCATATTACAGGATAGAGGAAATACAGAAAAACTGCCGTTGCAGGAAAGACGGCCGGCAAAAATCAACTGACTGTGTGAACGTGAAAATTAATAGAATATCCCCTCCCATCTTCAGAGCAAGCTGACTATTATAACATTAGCGTTAAGAAAGCTTACTTAAATATCTGCCACGACATAAGTAACCAGATCAGAGTAACATTACGTACAGTCCGCGGCACTGTGAGTGCAGACGTCGATGTGTCTTATTATCATTCATATCATATCACATCATAATGTATCATATATTTCCTTATCTGAGTCAGCTTCTTGAGCCGTATCTGGATAAATATTAAAATAAACATTTATAATAAATTATTAATATGACTTCATTTACAATAATTCATCTCTGAAACACCAGCCTTTATATAGACTATGAATTTGGAAATCTGATATAATAATTAAATTAATAATGATTAATACATAACCATATCAGTAGCTATTACTGGTTGAATGATTTCAGAGACATAATCCTAAAAGCATTTATTAAAAAGATAACACACAAAACATGAATGAAGCAATCAAAAGCGGCTGTGTTCATCAAGGTGTGTGTGTGTGTGTGTGTGTGTGTGTGTGTGTGTGTGTGTGTGTGTGTGTGTGTGTGTGTGTGTGTGTGTGTGTGTGTGTGATTTTATTCATGTGCTCCACGTGTGCATACACATGTGTGGAAGACAAAGGAACTGGGCTTGAAGTCCGTCTCTATACAGTATGTGTGGTGTGACGTTTAAGGGCGTGCTTACAATTATTGCGATATTGCTAATAAGTGATAATGGTGCATGTGTCTTAGGACTGAACAGGGCCCCACCTCTTAGGCTTTATCCAGTTATTTTTATACATCCATGGTAGTATGCAGCAATCAAGAAATATTCTGTTAGAACTGGCCATAGAACGAGCATCCAGGGCAGCCCATAACCCAGCATCTTGTGGCCCTTACTCACCAACTCCCTCAGAACCTACACGTCATTTTGGTAAGACTGCTTTATGTTGTTGTAACAGGGCGGGGATTGTGACAATTGAAAATAAATGTAGTACATTTGTGGTGGAGGAGTGGGCGTGTATGTGTGGCGAGTCTTTCTGGTGAAGAAAGAGCGTGCTGACTGGTTGTTGGGGCGTGTTCCGGGTGGGTTGTCTTAGTTGTGCAGGTTGGTTAGCAATGTGCATGACAGAGGAACCATGGCTCTGTCGCGGTTTGTAGAATCGTCATCCTCAGGGTTTTGACTGCTCATACCTTCACCATTGTGGGATTCCTATAGGCTGGCAGCTCTCCTTTGTCCATTCAGTTTACCCCGCATCCTCTGTGTCCTGCTCCAGATTTCAGTGAAGATAGCTGTTGTTCCCACCACCAGGCGAGCCGTTATTAGCCCCTTTCTCCCTGGTGTAAACAAGGCTATCCATGTGGTTGCTGCGCAAAAGAGGCGTGGTGGCACAACAGAAGCAACTTAATGGGGAACAAATAACAAGTAAGATCAAATAAGAAAGCTAAAGTTGAAAATAGTACACATCTAGCAGGAGCAACTGCTACTGGATGCATGCTCGGTTGGTGCATGTTCACTGAAATACATTTGTTCACACGTGTATTCAAACCTAATGTGTATACGTCCTGAGCATGTGTGTATATGTACTCTGAACTGAACTTCCTAATCCTATGGGATCAATAAAGTGGATTCTTCCTCTCCCTTTGTCTCCCTTCTGCCCCCATATTGTGAAAAGTCAGGTGCTTTTTTGCAGGGAGAACTCTACCTGGAGAGCAGAGTGAACCTTTGAGTGTGTATGCCCTCCGGCGCTCTCTAAACACACACACTTTATCTGCTTGTGGTGGCTTACACGGTTTGCTGCTTAAAGTGTATTCTTTAGGTGCAGTTACCTTTATTTGCCTCTCCTTAGGTTTTGTATCTTGCTCGCAAATGCTTGTACAACTCTCAGTTGTTGATTTGGTACGCATGTATTTATATTGTGCTGGCGGCAGGTAATATCTGCCTGCGTGTAATAATATAATTTGCTCACACATATAACATAATTCTGAGGTGAGACATTGTTTCTTTGTGCAGTTGATATGAGCTTGGAAACTATTTTAGCCTGTATAAACATTAAATCTATTTGATCTGACAAATGTATATTAAATTCTTACTCTCCTTCAGGTTCTGGTTTGGTCTCATAAACTCCTGAGAAATACATCTGCCTCTAACTGTTTAGCTGGATGCTAACTATGTCTGCAGTTTGTTGGTAGACAGGGAATGAACAGAGGATTTTCAGAGCTTTTTGAACTGAAAACAGCTGCTTGCTGCATTAGGAAACACCCCTGACGGCAGTAAGAGTCAACCAGAACCGTAAAGTGTTGCAGGCTGTAAAAGGTAAAAACAATGAGCTTCAAGCGGCTAATGAGCTCTGTAGAGTGAGGGAACTGTACAGCAGGTAATATTTCTTTAGGGATTCGTAACTATAAACGTCATTTGACCCATTCCTCGCATAAAAATATCGACTACCGCGGCAACACAGACTTCCACAGCTGTAACTCTTCTTAATACACTGACTATCTGAAGTCTCCGTAGCTCTTTATACTGCAGCCCAACAGACTGGATCAGTGAACACGAGTACTCCATCAGAGCAAACCACTGGAGCAGCCAATGGCAAAACAGTTCATTACAGTAATGAATATATTTTACAAGCATTGAGCCCACAGCAGGATCAATATCAGGAACTCCAACAGAAACCCACTGCTCCACTATGTGGCAGTCATCAAGGACAGTTAAAGCAAGGTTGGGAGCCTGGATAATTACATGCATTGTTTGGTATGAACATACAGTAGTATGGAAGCCTGTTTTTTCCTGTGGCGCAAACAGGCTTCCATATATTGGAGAGGATTTTATGACTTTTTGTGTTAATATTTAGTTACCAATGACAACCAGTATGACTTCCAGGCTAAGCATTGTATTGATATTTTGGATCTAAGCCTTGAAGGGAGCCAACATGTATAAAAGGCAAGATTCCCAAAGGTTGTTTATACAATTGAGTCAAAGGAGTGTGTCTTTACAGCATTATAACAATACTGGTATATTGTTATGCAATGCAACCAGTATGCAGGTTAATTAATGATTCAACCTGCAAGTACTGAGTTTGAAACGGGGTATTTGTTTAGTCACACCCTGATGGACCATTTAATAAAGTCAATCATTTAGCTATTCTCCCTCCAAGCAGTGCGGGGTTTCATCAGCTAATGAAAATGTGATCTGAGTACAAATACAATGAGCATTACAATGCCTAAAAGACTGTGGTTATCATATGTTGAACAAAAGGCTTATCCACAACTTTACGGAGCTATAGGTGTGTAGTAACATATCTTGGGCCCTTCAAAATAATTCTACATGTACAAACCCTGTCAAGATAAGTGTTCAGAGTAGGGCTGTGCAATTAATCGTATTTTAATCGCAATTACGATTTTGGCCTGCCACAATTACGAAAACAACATAATCGTAAAAAATGATTATTTTGCTTTGCTTGGTTGTGACCGTGCACTGCAACATATTGGATCTAATTTATTTTAGTCTAATTTATTTGTATTTATCATATTTACATATGTTTAGTAGCTTGTTGAAGTGCGCTCCAAAATATTTGTTGATCTTGTTTATTGGTATTTATTATTTTGATATTATTTATTTAAATGTAAATATAAATGTATCATTTAATTTATTTTTTGTATTGGTTTTTCAGTTGAATTATACGTTCAGGGTAATCAACAGTTAAAAAGATACTGTTCAAATTATTATTTGTATTTGTTTTAAAGTTCAATAAATGGATGTTTTCAAAGTCAATGAATAATCGTATTTAATAATCGTGATATCAATTATTAACCAAAATAATCGTGATTATGATTTTTGCCATAATCGCACAGCCCTAGTTCAGAGCATTTTGTTCCTCTCTTTCCTGGTTTATTGAGAAATCTGATGCAACATATATCTGTCAACTGTATGATTCAAAATCATGCTGCTGCCAGTTAGAGATCATAGTTTTAGTGTTTTACAATACCAGTCACCCAACCTGGTCTCACCAGAATGCGTGACTTCACCACGACTCCTTAACACCGCAGTGCATGGTGGAGTCACAAACTTTGCTACATTTACGTGTCGGCACCACGCAAACAACCCCAATGTAAAGTGAATGAGGCTCCTTTGTCGTGGTGCACACACGCATTTCTACAACGTCCAGCAGTGAGCTTTTATTCTATAAAACGTTTTTAAAATCTACTTTATAGCTTGTAGTAACTCACGGGAGGCTTCTTTTATTTTATTTGTATTCATAATAATTTTTTATTTTTCGTCAGAATGTATTATGGTGCATTATTTACCAGTTTTTGTTCTCAAAAAACAGTGCATTGTGTGTAATACAACTGTGATTTTTATTAAATTAGTTAGTTTTTAAGGAAGGCCAGAGCTTCAGCTGTGTCAAATAGATTGTTCCCTTTAGTTAACGTTATTTAAAAGATAATTATATTCCTATTTGATCAAGTCCCCTTTATTGTATTACGGACCCAGAGAGCAATGTGAGCGTCCATTCCCATTGGATAACGGAGGATTTTACACCCGGAAGTAAGTATTCTCCTTACTGTCGATTGATTTTATTTACAGTGATATCTGCACTACTCATCAACTCAAAAACACCAGATTATCCTTGTTAATTACACAACATTGATTGGTTTAAATTGTGTACAATGCTTTTGTATTTTCCCCTTTCAATTCGGAGAAACAAATATTTTTTCGGAGTTTATGGATGGCAGAAGACACTACACTACCCAGAATCCTCAGCTATGGGACTACACCATGTGCTTAGAACGTGTCCTACCGACCCCCCCCCCCCCCCCCCCCCCCCCCAACCCCCCCCCCCCCCTCAGGTCACAGGCTCCTCCAACAGTGCATCACAATAAAACAGATACACAGACAAAATAGTGCAGTAAATACAAAAAGAAAAATAGTAAAATAGTAAAAAGTGAAATAGTGCAATAAGAGTCTATATACAAGTGATTGGAATATGATATATTAGATAAATAATTTCTAACACCCCGGCTCCACGAGGACAAATACGGCAAAACGCATCGGAGTAACGCAAATGCAACCGCAAAAAACCTTCCGTCCCCACGCAATATACACCGGATTGTGTCAAGCTCCACGAGACGGCTCCGTTTACATCCAAACGCTGGAAAAGCTGCAGTACATATGCCGAACCTGTACGCGGCGCTGTAACTTCCTCCACAAAAGCAGCAACTTCCTCCACAAAAGCAGCGAAGAGGAATGGTTGTCATGGCTGCACTTCTGTGTATTCTCCGCGGTGGGGGCCGACAGAACCGGGCAGAGTTTTTCGCCGGTCAGCGTGTGTTAAAGTTTCAATCTTCCGGACAAAATTATAAAAGTGCCGGTCAAAGGTCTTCATTGTTATTTATTGAGCTTTAAAACAAATGAATAACGACGATATAATGATATATAATCATCAAATACACGGAGCCTGTCTCTTTTTCCTCTCTTCTGACAGCGTCAGTGTCTGTCTCATGCAGCAGCTGATCCTGTAATGAGTGACCCGACAGTAAAAATGAACATATTTATAACTAGTTTAGGTAGTTTGAGAGGTAATTAAAATAGCTAAGGGTGATGATCTGACTTGAAGTGTGTGTTTTGCTCCCGCTGCATCACAGCGGGAGGAGCTGCGTGTCTCCGTCCTGTCAGATTAGACTTCATGTCCATATCGAGATAAAGATAAATAATCTGAATTCAAGGAGGAGCTCCTGTAGATGTTGCACAAAGAACTGTAGCATGGTCAGTAGCGACTGGAGCACGATAGCAACCCTGCGGGGGAGAGGCGGGGAGAGGCGGGGCTATGAAAACGAATGACCGTATAGGCGACTCCACGGCCCCGTTGGACCCCCCAGAGCGCTCCGTTCCCAGATCTATCCACCTTTGGACCCGTTGTCGTTTGCGGGGTCTGTTTCTACGTTTCCCTTACGGCGTCGTCGAGCTTAGAGGGCTATACGCATGAGAAATATGCGGATTCAACCCATTTTCGTCCTCGTGGAGCCGGGGCCTGTGTAGCAGCCAGATGAATGTTATGGATGTTGTTTCAAAGTTCAGGTGTTTAATAGTCTTATGGCCTGTGGGATGAAGCTGTCCCTGAGTCTGGTGGTTTTAGTCCTGATGCTGCGGTACCGCCTGCCAGACGGCAGCAGACAGAACAGTTTGTGGCTGGGGTGATAGGGGTCTTTTATAATCCTGAGGGCTTTCTTTAAGGTTAACCTGGTATTTTTACTCCACTACATTTATTTTAGTTACTTTACAGATTTGGATTAATGATGTGAAATATAAACAACCCTTAAATCAGACTTTAGTTACACCTGAGTAAAATTCAGTGAAGGTGATTGTCAATTGCCAACAATCAGGCGAGATATTTGGTAGTGGGTGCTTGAGAAGACTAAATATTTATCTGCAGATCCCTATAAAGTATATTCATTACTCGTTATTCTCTACTAATAGTTAATTAAAAACTGTATATAATGGCTATTTTGCACATCCCTTTCAAGATTTCAAGATTTTCTAAGGTGTATTGACATATCATATACACAACTACGGTGTAGTTATACAATGAATGAAAAACTTGGGTCACAGGTTCCTCAACAGTGCATTACAAGACATCTATCGATATCTGTGTACCTCCAACATTAAACATATTCTGTACATTTCTTATACTATTTCTATATACATCTTATAAGAGTATAATTAATATGTATAATATCAGTTAAAATAAGTGCTTCAACATAGTTATCATTGCAGGAAAGTTGATTGTCAAGTTCCAAAACAAACCATGCAATATATTAGACGTTAAGTACTTTGTCAGGCTTAATATCTGTAAATACCCCCAAAGCTTTTTTCTTATTTAAAAGAAGACCTTAACCGAAAGTATTCTTTGATGTTTAAATACAGCCTTATTAGTTTGTCTGTTTTGCACATCCTCCTATCAGGCACTAAACTGTTTTATTGTAGAGATCACTTACAGTATCTTCTTGATATTTTCTATTCTATATTATTTACATCATTGACCTTCCACTTTCCCACTATATTAAGAGTATGTACTCTTAATATTTAAATGTTTTCATCAAATATAACACATTCAAAATGCTTTACAAAAATGAAAGACATTAAGAAAAAGGCATTTTAAAACAGTCATTAAAAAGCAACACAATCTACCTGCATTGCAATTACTCTAAACGTGTAATAACGTGCTTTAACCAGTAGGAGGTGCGGGTTAAAAAGCTGTCAAGTTTACAGTGTTAACAAAATAAAATATACTGCTGTTTCTGGTTTAGTTTACGACGGATATATTCTGTTATTGTTTTGATATTTGTAACACAAAAGCGATGTAAAAACCCACAGCAACACAGAAAAGATGGTCTTAACATGACCCAGCGGTCTAGTAGTTAATAAAAAACAATAATATCAAAACAAATTATTACGACTAACTTTATTGTGAAATTAAAACAGAACGGTAAAAGAATAGTTTCCGGTCTATTCTGAGGCCCGATCTCTGTAGATAAATAAAGAACTACGACAGATGTGTAATGTTTAATGCAGCCAAACCATTCATTACAATGCATTCATGTGATGACTTTCAAAGAGTAAAGCAAGCACTGCTGAATAAAGTATGATTTTATCTTTTACGAAACGTTTTTTTTCCATATGGAATGCAGTTGGAGGTCAACCAATCACAGAGCTTGAGGCAAAGCGGAACAATAGCTGAGGATTCTGGCTAGTGTAGTGTCTTCGGCCATCCTAAACTCTGAACACATATTTGTTTCTCCGAATCGAAGGGGAAAATTACAAAAGCATTGTACACAATTTAAACCAATCAATGTTGTGTAATTAACAAGGATAATCTGGTGTTTTTGAGTCGATGAGTAGTGCAGATATCACTGTAAAATCAATCGACAGTAAGGAGAATACTTACTTCCGGGTGTAAAGTCCTCCGTTATCCAATGGGAATGGACGCTCATCGCTCTTTGGGTCCGTAATACAATAAGATCAAATAGGAATATAATTATCTTTTAAATAACGTTAACTAAAGGGAACAATCTATTTGACACAGCTGAAGCTCTGGCCTTCCTTAAAAACGAACTAATTTAATAAAAATCACAGTTGTATTACACACAATGCACTGTTTTTTGAGAACAAAAATTGGTAAATAATGCACCATAATACATTCTGACGAAAAATTTAAATTATTATGAATACAAATAAAATTAAAGCTGCAAGCAGCGTTGAGCGGGTCTTCGACGCTCCGCAGGCTGTTGTCCGCACGTCGAGGTGTGTGTGTAGGTGTCTCGAGGACTCGGCCGTTGGCAAACGTGGGAAGTTTCAGGCCGATCGGACAACGTACATGGGATTTACAGCAGTATCATAAACATTGTGTTTGATGGCGAGTGATCTGTCGCCATGGCAACGGAATTTGATGACACCCCATAATATGCTTAGATGTGTTGAGGGCTGCATCGTTATCAAACCTGTGAAGTTTTGGGCCGTTTGGAGCATGTTAACTGGAGTTATGAGAAAACAGTGTTTCACGGCGACCATTTTGTTACCATAGCAACGACATTTGACGAAATCTCAAAACTGACACATATATGTGTCGAGGGCTTGACGGTTAGCACACATGTGTCATAATGAGGTGTTGAGGGCCGGACCATTAACTGTCATCTGAAGTCTGGTGCCGTTTGGACCATTTTCCATTGAGTTAAAACAACATTGTGTTTTTTGGCGAGGGATATGTCGCCATGGCAACGGCATATGATAACACCCCATAATGGACTTAGAGCTATTCAGGGCCGGACCATTAGCCATCATATGAAGTATGGTGCCGTTTGGAACATTTTCCATCGAGTTATGACAACACTGTGTTTCATGGCGACCATTTTGTTACCATAGCAACGACATTTGAGGAAATCTCAAAACTGACACAAATATGTCTTTAGGGCTGTACACATGTGAAGTTTGGGGCCGTTTGGAGCATGTTCATTGGAGTTATGTGGAGTTAAATTAATACACTGTTCAAATTGAAAGCTGATTTATTCTGAAAACCGGATGTTCACACACTCGACTTCCGGTTTTCGCGGTCAACTTCAGGTTAGCATTAGCATGTAGCCTTTTATTTATATTAGGTCTTAAAGTTTTTGCATAAATTAGGGCGTGGTCACATTGAGTGACAGCTCTGTCAAGTCACTGCTGCTGTTAGCTTCTTGTCTCTCTGCTAGCTGCCTGCTCCGTGAAGCTACAGGGACTCAGCCTGCTCAGTTCATCCAGGGAACACAACTTGACCCCGGACGTGTTTGTTTGTTCTTCATGCTTATATATCAGGGTTGCCAACTCTCACGCATCTGGCGTGTGACACACGCTTTCACTCTCAATCTCACGCTCTCACGCTGCCCAACCTATTCTCACGCCAAAAACAAGATGAACCGGCGATCGTTCTTGGTTGGTTATTTACAATGTTGAGTTGACAGCTGCTCAAGCTGTCAATCCGCTCCCTCCCCGCCCCCACCACTCTTAACAACGTTAACAGACAGCAGAGCAGTGGGAGCCGGTTGGTCAATCCCCGACCCGTATTGCGCATGCGCAGATCTAAGATCCAGTAGAAATGATAAAAAAGTAAAAGTCTGCTGCTTATTGTTCTACTAGGCCAAAATAGAGTCAAAGAGTATATGAGAGTGAGAGTGTGTTAATATATTTGGCAGTTTGGAGTAAGTCTGTAGATTTGTTTGTGTGCGTGTGTTTCATGTATAGGCCTCTCACGATAATTAATTTTGTTGGATACATTTTCCCGGAAATTATTGCGATAAATGATAATATTGTCGGCACCGTTGTATGACCATTTTAGACCACTGACATAATGATAATATATAATAATAATTCAAGTACATCCTTTCAAACTGCTTGTCACATCCTCATGTAAATGGCAATTTATCGAGTTCATTTTTATTTATCGTACGATAAGTCAATTATTTGCTTATCGCGACAGGCACAATAAAACAGTGGAAACAAACATGTGTTTGACTTTCATTAGTGAATGAAACTTTGTGCCCTTTATAGTCTGTGTCCAATATTGTGTATTTGCATATATTGTATATATATCCAATATATATGCTAAGGTCCCGCTACTGACATGATAGCAGTCATTTAGTGCGCATATGTGTAATTAAACCCATGATATCAAAATCTCACTCCAGCCAGGTACCCAAAGTTGGCAACCCTGATATATCGGACTATTGTGACTTGCTCTGCGGTTAAAACAGACGGTGCATGAATGCCGTTTTGCGCTAAGTGAAATTCGAGTACTTTATTTATGTGTTTATGATTTTAATCAGCTACGTAATGAATGTGTTAGCGTGTAAGTGAGTGGTAGCTACATCGGTGCTAACGATGCTATTCGTAGCCTTCAAGTTAAAACCATAGACCGTATATATAAAGGTTAAAATGAAATAGACAAGTGTTAAGCGTTAAGTGGGATAATACTGTAGAACAAACGGCTTCTGTTTGAGGTTGATAAAATAAGGTCATCCTTGTAACTTAGAGATATTTTATTATGTAGGTAGGAACTTTATGCATCACTAAGGTTAATTTAAATTGGCTATGCTCGAGTATGTAGACCGGCTAATGTCGAAGTTGTGTATGTGAAATCAACCTCACAATAAGATGTGTGTATATTACAATTATTAATGTCATATTTCAAGATGATTACTTTGATATTACAATATGGTTGGTTGAGCTGGAGTTCATTATTGAGCTTACACGTTAACGTCACAGTCATCTGAAGAACGAACCCAAACCTTGTTGTTTTTATTAATTGCATTACCAAATTGGTATCAAATAAATAGTAAGCATTGATAACACAACTTCCAAAGTTACAGTAAAATAAAAAGGACCCTGACTCGGGCAATACACAATCCAACATGTTCAACAGAAGAGAATAAGTTATATTGTTTGTACACATGGTACTTTACATATATATCTGTTTGTTTAAAGTGCCCAGGTGATGCAGACAGGCTGGACCAGAGAGAGAGAGAGAGACAGAACTGGACTCCTCACAGCAGTGAACTTCAGCACAGATACAAATACTCTTTTTTCATACTGTACAAAGAATCAAGAAAGATATTGGTTTAAATAAATGAAGTATTGACTTTAATACACTGATATACATTCCATTAAACAATACTAAATACCAGATCACCTACACATCAGTTAAGTTGAGGGGTTTTTCCATGCAAAAGGTTAGATGTTAACAAGCAATATGACTTGTCAGCTTTCTAATTTAATGTATTGAAAGCAAAGCTATTTAACACATAGTGAGAACTGCTACTATTTATCTCTCAATATTGTCTGTAAAAAACGTGGTAAAAGTGATTCTTTCAGTGAGACAACAGAGCAAGCTTCTACAGTTGCACTACGTTTTGATAACAGTTCAATATTATTTTGATAATAAAATATATTTCAATGTTGATGAATTTAATACTGTTCATTCATAATCTGATTGTCTTTGTAGCTCAACATATACAATAATTATATCTACAGCCCCTAAACACACAAACACACCGCTTTCATAAATAACACAATAATAATATGTTTTGTTTCCTGTAATTTTTGTTAGGAAAGGACATGCCTGAAAGACACGACTCAACATTTTCTCCTTCTCTGAGGGTCAAGAAAAACATCCAATAGGAAAATTAAAAGCTGATGTTATGAGATGTTAAGACCAGTACAGGACATTCACTAAGAAACTACTTTTATTGTGAAAACACAGTCAGCTGATCGAATGCACCTATTTCCACATCTACACTCCATCAGCTGATTAATTCTATTTGCCTCACTTTATGAGCTTCACATCACTTGTCCCGCAGAGATTGCAACGTCACAAATAAATGGGGCCAATCTTCAGTCAGATGTGAATGTGTAATCTAACATTTTCAGTAAGAATAATGGACAAAAGGAGTGCAAATACAAATTAAATGTATTGAAATGTGAACCAAAAGTTAATCAAACATGTTTTAAATAAAAAAGCACATATGGACAGAAGGTGTAAACCTATTAAATGTATAAGTAAACACATTTAGTCAAATAAAGTGACAGACAAGGCCTGTGCAGTTGGTATCAGCTATGCCCAGCATGGGCTCCTCCATCAGGCCTGGTCCTCCTCACAGAGGAAAGACCCTCAGTCCTCTCCGGCCAAACCAACAGACTGGACGTCCATCACACGGAGGTTTCTCCGTGAAGTCTCTGCAGCTCTCTGGACACCACGCTGTCTCAATCCGTCCACACTCCACACTGAATATGAGAGGGGAAAAATGAAAATAATAAATGCTTTAGACAATAAGAAATATAAAGTTGACTGTTAAGTTGCTCAGCTTTTTTAGATTGTCAATACTATTACTGTATAACTAATATCTCAGGTTGAGAGGCACATTCAAATAAAGATTGGTCTTTAAATACATTTTGTCTTTAGAATTGTTTGTCTAAAGTCAAGGATCTAGAACTGGTACTTATAGTTTTAATGATACAGTCTGGTTATAATGCTGTTTGGAGGAGGCCTCACAGGTAAGAGCACTTACTAGCTACCATCACATGTACTGTACCTTAGCTTGACTTAAATGTATTAAACGTATAATTAAGTGATAGCAAAATATAAACA